>NW_025113023.1:0-53171 GCF_010416935.1 Polistes fuscatus
TAGAATCTATTAATTATTGTTAAGATCTTGAAAAAATCTTCAAGTCAAGCTAGTAATAAATGTTATTTAGAATATAATGAAATAGGTATCTGAAATCGTTTATCCTATAGTTCAAACGGATATAGATTCTTATATAAGATCAATTAGAAGTCCAACGTCATCGGATTCCGTGGGAAAGATTTCTTTTAAAGTAAAGTAGAATGACAATGCTTCATACGTAAAAGCATTTAATTTGCTAATTCAATGGCATAAATTAACATTTAAGCATAATTACAGTGCAGTTAAACCAAGAAATTTTTAAATAAAAATCTCTCGAGTTACAAAGAGTACTTGTGTTGAAATTGTTTTATCTTGTTCTTTTTATGAGATTTCCATTACCAATTGTTATTCTTACTCCTTGAAAATCTCATACGTATCTGAGTCGTTCTAATGCAACCTTCTTCTTACCATCTTTAATTATTGTTAAGATCTGAAAAAATTTCAATCTAGCTAATAAATGTTCTTTGGAATAATGAATAGGAATCTCGAATAGTTTATCTTATAGATCATAAGGAAATATCTTTTTATATAAAAAAATTAGAAGTCGAAAGACATCGGATTCCGTGGGAAAGATATCTTTTATACAATACGGCATTGACAATGCAGCATAATGCATAGTAAACAAATTTAAATTTCATAACTAAATCGCATAATTAACAATTTAAATGAGACTTATTCGATTGGCTATATAAACAGCGATTTCAATGAATAGCTTTATTTGTCATACGAATAAGTGGTTGATTGTGTTGCTCGTGCTGATACATTTTGCAAATATGAATTTAGAAGGCTTGGACGATAGTGCAGTGGTCATCTCTGGAATATCGGGAAAATTTCCAAAGAGTAACAATATCAATGATTTAAGGGAAAATCTAATAAATGGAGAAGATTGCGTCTGCGGATCATACAAGATGTACGATCGGAATCGATCATAGCCGAAAATCGATTGTAACTAAAATACGAGATTTACTATGCGCCCACTAAATCGATAGAGAGTTACTAGTAACTAGCATCCATAACCCCACCACTCGACCGTCGAGTGAGGGCACCCTGCAGGGCACAATACGAAAGACACGCATTCTATTCAACCGCTGGACACCTACGAGGACACTTGGAGACAAATTAATCGGAGACAACGAGCGAGAGGATCAAAGAAAGACAAGGAGTTTATCTGTTAAGCGAATATATCTTACAGATTTATAAATACGATAGAAAGACAAGGAGTTTATCTGTTAAGCGAATATCTTACAGATATTATAAATACGAGAGAGACGTAGAGGCGGCAATTAACGGTGAGAGATACAATTTCTATTTCTTTCAACAATTAACCATCAAGGTTAATCATGACGAGAAGTTGATCACGGACACAATCCGTGATCCATCGTCGTCCATTGTATTAATAACAACCAGGGTTTTTTGCCGCAAGGCTTTTCCCTGACGAGCCAATAAAGCATTGCACTTATTGGCTCAACCACGTGTTTAATTTAATTCTAATTCACCTTTTCACCCTCCTCATAATTAAGCTTAATCCAATCGCCGGAGGACTCCATGTTGGAGGAATTTTGGCAAATACATTTTGGTGCTTCCTGTGAGGTCTGAATTTCTGATTCCTGGTTTGAGTGAAGCTGCGTATACGAAATCGCCACTGAGAAAATCTAGTTCCTGAACATACACGCTGCCACGTCGAGCTAGTCATCACAAAGGATTCGAAAAGGAGATAAGTAGATTGCATCATTTGTGCATACGTTTATGCGTATCCACTTTAAATATATAAAATATTCTATAGGAAATTACGTCTTCGAACCCCGTAGAAGTTCGTATTTCTAATAAATTTTATTATTTTCTCTCATCTTTCTTACTTAAATTGGTATATTAAAATCGGAAACAACTCATTCGAATCCACTTCAAATTTTAACCAAGAAACGTATTAATAGAATTTGAAAATCGCTTTGTTCACGGACAAAGGGCGAGAATAGTTTCGACGGTTACATCGCTCAGCAACGGTACACTTGTTCAAACATAAGATTAGGCGACAAAGAAATCGTGACGTCAGTAGGACCCTACGTTCGGTAAACATACCACCCCCCTTTACCAACTCACAGCTCAGGACCGTAACCGCGTGATCGGAAACCCGACGCATCATAACAAAAAATTTATATATTAAAATCTTCGCACTCAACATAATTTATATTAATCCATCTTCGAAAAGTAAGATAATTAACGTCGAGACAAAATGGAATCGGTAAAACGTCTTAGACGGGAACGAAAGATTTTGAAGGGCCGATTAACTTATTTAGAAAACTTAGTCAGGAAAGAGAATTCAGAGACGGACGAATTAGTAGATCGCTATGAACGTCTTACTGAACAAATAAACGAATACGAACGATCGCATCGAGAGTGTATAGATTTAGGCCCCGAAGAGGACGAGGAATTTGACGATTTAGAAGATCTTTTTAACCGATATCATTCAATCGGATCTACAATTAAGAAAAGGAGAACATCCGCGGCTAACATCCCGAACGATAGCAGCATAATTTCAAATCAGACGAGTACGACCGAACGACCGATTAAATTAAAACGAATTGAGATACCTAAATTTGATGGAAGATTAGAAAAATGGTTAGAATTTAAGAAAAGTTTTTTAACTCTGATAGACGCGCAGACTGACATATCCGATCTAGAAAAACACGCATATCTTCGAGATGCATTGCATGGCCATGCACTCGAAGAGATTTCACTATATTCAGGGGACGGGTCGAATTACAAACTCGCGTGGGAAGCATTATTAGAAAAATACGATAGAAAACGCGTACTTCTGGCAAGACTTCTCGACGCGATTCTGGATTTAACACACTCCGAGGATGATTCAGCAAGAGGGATTCAGAAACTCATAAGAGATACGGAGGCATATCTCAACATGATTGATTCGTTTAACGAGCCTCATGCCCTAACAGTGCGCGTTATTGATCGCCTTTTACCTCGTCGCGTTCGGGAAGAATGGGATCGACAACTTAATTCGGACGATTACCCTACTCGTAAGGAACTTTATAAATTTTTAAAGGAAATAGACCACCGATATAGTGCATCAGAGAAGCTGACTACGAATATTAAGGACGAACCCCGCGAAAAACGTAAACATATCCAAACGAACACATTACAATCGCGAAAACGGCAGGACACTTATCTTACGCATTCGGTCCCATTAGTACATCGCACACCTGCATCCTTTGCTAACGAGTCGAACACCCGTTGTACCGCTGTCCTAAATATAACGACATGACGATAACCAACAAATGGGAGGTAATTCGAAATTATAAAATATGTCAAAACTGTTTGCGAAAACATCGAGGTGCATGCATATCATCGAATTGTCGAATATGCCATCAACCACATCACACATCCTTACACCGAACCGATCATGAGAACATACCTTCGACGCATGACCCCACATCTTCAAAACAGCAAACACTCGCGTCAACATCCCAACAAACCTCGAATCCACATAACTAACTCCTATAGTCCGCGTCGTCACGCTAAATACACCGAATCCACTACTTATAATCGCGACGTACTGCATTTAAAAGAGGTGATAGAACTTTGAGACAATAGATATAAACGGAATCTTTCTTAATAGTACATTACTAGTCGAGCACATCATACAGGATACATTGGTAGAGCATTTATTACGATCTCATAACGGACGGATACATACATTGAACTCAACTCGATCACATCCGGTGCAGCATCAGTATCTTTTATCATCATCCGGAACTTAAAACAGTTCGCGAAAGACGAAAGCGCCAATCACACGTTCAAAGCCGAAATTCTAATTAGAGATTTGCACATAAATAACTTTATAACGAACATCTAACCTATTCAATCACGCCGATATATCTTCGCGAAGGAGTTACGAAACATCATATTTTGTCGGAAATCGCGAGATCGAACCAGAGAACATGTTTCTGCAGTTTTTAACTATACGCGACTTTGAAAACTATAACACGGTGCAGAGGATGGATTGACCCTTTGAGTACAGAATACTTTCTCGAACAGTATAGATCTCGTCTACGATGAATAACACATTATAATATAGAAGACCATCTAGTTAATATTTCATTGTCTATTCTGCATTGAATGAAACATTTTTTATTTTTTTTCAATATATATTGTTTATTCACCTGCTAGAATTTGAAATCACTGTAATTTGATAATTATAATATATTTGGATATTCACAACCAGAAATTTAAACGAATCATAAAAAGGATTATAGAATCATGGAAAGGCTTCAGTACATATTTTTACGAAATTAACATTTAACACATTGATATTGAAGAAAATAATAGTCAACCCAATATCTCATTTGCATACGATAAATCTCAAACAATTATCAACATATAATCCGATGTCATATTTTTTTACGTTCAGATGGTGTATCATTCCTTCTTTGCCGTCTTCTAAAGACAACACAATAGAAATAATTGCCGAAAATATACGTTTGATTATAGCACTCAAAGGGTTAAGACGCACTCGTATCGGAGAGAAGACTTGACCGCGGAAAAAATAGGACGTGTATTAAAAATTAGTCCAAGACGAATAAATTTGCGCCGAAAGGGAAAGATTAACCGATTCGGGGGGAGCGGTTATCAATGAATTAGATTTGATTTCAGTTGGGGACCGATTAAGAAACGCGAAATTAACTTTCCAGAAGAAATGTCTAACATCTTTACCATTTCGCAACCTCAATGACCATTTCATCATTTAAAATACCCACACCGAGATATTCGGACCACCATTTAACGATATGATAACGATATTAATTTCAACGAAATAAGTTATCAATAAAAAGATTTGTAGACTTAATCAACTCTGTTAAATGCAAACGAAAATACACAACTTCATAACAGGTAGGAGAAATATACGACATATCAATCCTCCGCTTTCATCCCAGCTAGGATGGCTACGGGAACTATCATTCATCTATCAAACACCATCCCAAATAAGTCGCATTAGAACTTTGTTCACTTATGAAGAATTAATTACACGAACGATTGAAATCAAAACAATATTAAACTTACAACCTCAACGATTCCATACACTAACTCCAACATATTTTTTAGTGGCAAACCATTTTCAATGATACTTAAAGTGAGACGACAGCGGGAATTTCCTGGATGCACACTCTACAACCGATAAGGAGACTCGAATCGAAACCGTGAAAACCATACGAGAAAACAATCAAGCGCAGCGATTGTTTATATTTTATTCAATAATTTTAAATGTACTCTGTTGTATATGTTAACTGCAAACTCGACACCTCAGATAAATTCATAACTATCATTCTTGTACGTACAAGACGATTAGATCGCCTGGCCAGCGATATGCAATTCTATCAAACAATCTACGACCAAACTTTGTAAACTTTAGGGTAAGACATCACGATACACTTACTCGAATAAGAATATTATTGATCGGTACCCTCTCAACGGGGGGAGTATGTACGATCGGAATCGATCATAGCCGAAAATCGATTGTAACTAAAATACGAGATTTACTATGCGCCCACTAAATCGATAGAGAGTTACTAGTAACTAGCATCCATAACCCCACCACTCGACCGTCGAGTGAGGGCACCCTGCAGGGCACAATACGAAAGACACGCATTCTATTCAACCGCTGGACGCCTACGAGGACACTTGGAGACAAATTAATCGGAGACAACGAGCGAGAGGATCAAAGAAAGACAAGGAGTTTATCTGTTAAGCGAATATATCTTACAGATATTATAAATACGATAGAAAGACAAGGAATTTATCTGTTAAGCGAATATATCTTACAGATATTATAAATACGATAGAGAGACGTAGAGGCGGCAATTAACGGTGAGAGATATAATTTCTATTTCTTTCAACAAAATTACATCAAGGTTAATCATGACGAGAAGTTGATCACGGACACAATCCGTGATCCATCGTCGTCCATTGTATAATAACAACCAGGGTTTTTTGCCGCAAGGCTTTTTCCCTGACGAGCCAATAAAGCATTGCACTTATTGGCTCAACCACGTGTTTAATTTAATTCTAATTCACCTTTTCACCCTCCTCATAATTAAGCTTAATCCAATCGCCGGAGGACTCCATGTTGGAGGAATTTTGGAAATACACAAGATTTAAATTAGGTAAGAATATGCCTAATTTGTTTTTGTACAGAAAAAAATGTAATAATGTGCGTTATTTTTGATTCATTAAATTATTATTTATTAGGTCATTCGTGTAATGTATCATCGCGTCTAGGGCTCATCTCTAATTTAACGAAATTTGATAACGTTTTTTTTGGAATTAATGCAATTCAAGCAAAATATCTGACGCCAGAAGTAAGAATGGCATTGGAAGTTACGTTTGAAGCGATCATTGATGCTGGAATAAATCCTGTAGAATTACGGAACTCCGCCTGCATGATCGCAGATCAGCGATCATGTTGCCGGTCCTAAGCCCGGGAAAAGGAGGAAGGTTGTTGGATCAGGTTAGCTCCCTACCCAACGTAAAAAAAAGACTATGGCTCATAGAACCGACACTCTGCCTCGGAATAGGACTGATATACAGATGACGACACATGCAAGGAAAAGGACAACGAAATGGAAAAAAGAACATATAATGCGTCTGGCTACCTGGAACATCAAATCATTTAATAATAAAGATCAAGAAACCCTGAAACAACTGAAAGATAATAACATCGATATATGCGCCTTACAAGAAACCAAAAAGAAAGGCAAAGGACAAATACAGTACGAAGACTACTTAGTGATCTATAGTGGTGTAGAAAAACAAATCAGGGCAAAAGAAGGGGTAGCCATCGCAGTATCCAAGAAATACAAAAACAACATACATGAGTGTAACTACATATCTTCACGAATATTGGTGGTAAAAATGAAAGCGGAAGACCAAAAATTAAATATAGTGTCAATTTATGCACCCGAAGATAATAAACCGAAGAAGAAAGAGAAGCCTTCTACGACCAACTACAAAATTTAGTCGGATCATTATCAAGTAACCAACAAATGATAATCCTTGGAGATTTTAACGCCCGCATCGGAAACGAAATAATACCTGGAATAAAACAAAGGTTCAACGAAAACGTGTTAAATGACAATGGAGATTAATGACACAGCTATGCACATTTAACGAGCTAAGGATTAATAATACATTTTACAATCATAAGGAACACTATAAATTTACATACAGCAACACCAGAGGCTTCAGGTCTACAATTGATTACATTGTTACCAACAGATACGTCCAACCAAACCAAATATTAGATATCAGGACGTTAAATTCCGCGAATGTAGGAAGCGATCATAGCCTGCTATTAGCAAAATAAGAATGAAGTTTAAACCCCAAAGAACTTGCACGAGCAACAAGAATTGAAAATAAACATCGAGTCACTATGGAACTTACCAACCAAACAACTATACGAGAACAGGTTGAAAGAAAAAATCGAAAAAAACCCAATAAAAGAAGAAGATAACATAAACATAGCCTGGAAGAAACTAAGAACCAACATTTTAGAAGCTGCATATGAAGCCCTGGGAACACGAACTGTAAAAACCGGGCTAGAATGATCAAAACTCCTTGGTTCCGCCCAGAGATTAAGGAAATATGCAAAAAAAAGAAAATAGCATACCTTAACTATAGGACATTAAGAACACCTGAATCATACGAAACGTATAGACGAATCCGGAATCAAACAGCGACATTAGTAAGGCAAACAAAGCAAAATTATTGGGAGATTTTTTCGAAAAGAATGGAGAGTGACTTCTATGGACTCCAAAAACAAATCTGGCGATTTATTAGAAATCAAAGAAAGGAGGTCAATGAAATGATAAAACAAACCAGATCACAAAAGAAAATTGGATTAACTATCTAACAGAGCTCTATAAATCAGAAGAACCTCAAACGGAACTAAATACGCCAGAAATAATAACCAGAAGCGACATACAAATTGAGTCCAGTGATGTAGAAACAGCTATTCGAAGACTAAAGAATAGGAAGAGCTCAGGGCAAGATGGCATCCAAAACGAATTACTAAAATATGGTGGCCAACGTCTCACAAACAATTAACATTCCTAATCCAAAAAATACTATGCCAACACAAAATACCTGACGAATGGCGAACTAGTACAACTATAGTTATGTTTAAAAAAGGAGACAAAAACTGCCTACAAACTACAGGGGAATAAATCTTTTAAACACTTCATTAAAACTAACAACAAAGATTATAACGAATAAAATTAACAGCTTAACGAATCTAGAAGACGAACAACAGGGATTCAGATCAGGCAGATCGTGCACAGACGCGGTTTTCATCATAAACAGATAACAGAAAAATAAATTGAATACAACAGACCAGCATATATGTGTTTCATTGATTTGGAAAAGGCATTCGACCGAGTGCAGTTAAAGGATGTTATACACCTTCTCTATAACCAGCAAATTCCGAATAATCTTATCAAGACCATAGAGGACATCTATAGAAACAATAAGATCCAAGCAAAGATAAATGGCGCCTTTACTGAACCGATTGATGCAGGTCGTGGTATCAGACAAGGGGATTCCCTAAGTCCCCTGCTTTTTAACATCATTATGGACGAAATAATAAGAAACGTAAGACTGCTAAAAGGATATAAATGGGCAGTGAAGAAATAACCATCCTATGCTATGCTGATGACGCTGTATTAGTGGCCGAAAATGAGGATGATCTACAACGTCTACTACACCGATTTAACTGCATAGCCAAATCATTCAAATGAAAATATCGGCCCAGAAAACTAAATGCATGACAACATCAAAGACACCGTTAAGATGCAAACTGGAAATTGAAGGGAAGGTTATTCAGCAGGAAATGAGATTTAAGTACCTAGGAATAGAAATCTCAGGATATGGTGATGTTGAAGCAGAGGTAAGAGAACAGACAATGAAGGCATCCAGAATAGCGGGTTGTTTAAATGACACAATATGGCGAAACAAAAACATGGACATAGAGACCAAAGCAAGAATTTACAAGGCAATGGTAAGACCTATTATGTCACATACCGCAGAAACTCGACCAGACACGGCGAAAACGAAACAGTTATTAGAGACAACCGAAATGAGAGTTCTTCGCAGAATAGCTGGAAAAACACTACTGGATCGAGAGAGAAGTGAAGATATAAGAAGAACATGCAAAGTGGAAAACATTAACGAATGGATACTAAAAAGAAAAAAAGAATGGAACGAACATATCAACAGAATGGACAACGGAAGAATTGTCAGAATTGCACGGGATAAGTCACCGGTAGGCCGCAGAAGCACGGGGCGCCCACGAAAACGATGGTGCGACAATTTAACAGTGCAATAGGCAGAGAAACGTCGTTACGAAACAGGCAATTTGCCTAAACTAAAGAAAGAAGAAGAAGAAGAAGAAGAATTACGGAACAAGAAAACCAATGTTTACGGAGTATTGAGTTTATATGAATCAGATAGTTATCAACAGATGTATAAAACCAATGTAAGTAAATAAAATGATCTAATGGATTTAATTTAAAGGTAAAATCATTCTATGTGCAATTGTTTTTATTTTTTTTATTTTCATTATAGTTGGAAGGATATAATCTACTGGGGATTTGCCGTGGTTTGCTAGCAAACCGGATCTCGTTTTGAATGGGTTTAACTGGCTTAAGCTGCACTATCAATTCAACCAACACATCAGGTTCATTAGCGATTCAAAAAGCGTACGATGCTATAAAAGCTGGAGATTGCGATTACGCTATTGTTAGATGAGGAATCTTAAGCTTACTTCCCCAAAAATCTTACCAACTGTATGATTTAGGTAAAATAAGACTATACTAGGTATAATTAATTCCAATTCTTGCGTGTAAAGACAAAAAGGCAATTTTTTTTATATTTTTTTCTTTCAATGATAATTAAAGGTCTTAGAACAGCAAGTTAAATATTTTCGTAATTTATAAATAATTTTCTGTTTTATGCATTCTATTATTTAGGTTTATTGTCAACAGACGGGGTAAATAGATCTTTTGATAAGAAAGCGTCTGGATTCACGAGAAGCGACTCGATAGGAACAATTTTCCTTCAAAGAGCTGAAAATGCAAAGCGAGTTTATGCTGAGGTCGTTAATCTTTCTGTTAAGTACACTGAAGCAATTCCAAGAAACACGTGTCTATTTCCCACAGCCGAATTTCAGGCTCAAATAATGAAACAGACATTGAAACACTGCGGTCTAAAACCAAGCGACGTAACTTACATCGAGGCTGATGGTACAGCAATCAAATCAATGGATCTCGAAGAATTAAAGGCAATAGATCTTGTTTATGGTCAAGATCGAAGTCTTTCTAATCCTCTTTTAATAGGATCTGTTAAGTCAAACATTGGTAACGCTTATAATAATAATGCAATAAATTCGATAATCAAGGTAAATTTACTGAAAAGACAAAATTAAATATAAAACAACGCTAATTTGGTTTAATATTTCACATTTGTTTATTTTTTATTTCTAGGTACTAATTGCTATGGAGACTGAAGTTATACCTCCGAATCTTCATTATTCTGAGCCTCCAGAAGAGGCCCAATGCCTTCAGGATGGACGCGTAAAAGTAATTACAGAACCAACACCTTGGATGGGTTGTTACGCTGCAGTTAACACAGCCGCTTTAAACGGTTCCTTCTCTCACATTATCCTAAAACGTCATTCAAAAAAGAATCAAAGGAGAAAACTTTCACCATATAATATGCCACGACTTTTTGTAGCTTCTTGTCGAACTCAGGAAATGATATCGTCGATCTTTGATATTGTAAGATATTTAATTTACGACCGAACTGATTAGGCAAAATGATCGTGAACTATATTCTATTTGTGTTTAGTTAAATTCGAAAAGAGGAGATGATGAATTGGCTCAATTAATTACTGATATTACTGAGAAACCATTTTCCAATTCTCTGTATTCTGGGTATACAGTAATTCCAGATTTTGAAGCAGCTGATTCAGAGCAATCGATAGAAATGGTTCAACCTAATATGTCAGTTCAATCTCGAGAGATCTGGTTCGTTTTTTCGGGGATGGGATCACAATGGATCGGAATGGGTACTACGAATTTTATATTTAAATAATTAAAAAAATGTTACATCTCTCTCTCTCTCTCTCTCTCTCTCTCTCTCTCTCTCGTATATATTAAATGTAAAATTCTCTTTTAGGTGAATCACTAATGAAAATACCAATCTTTGCCGAAGCAATAAAAAAATGTGATGTAGTTTTAAGACCTCGAGGTTACGATATTGAGCATATTATATGCGATAAAAATCCAACAATATACGATAATATTATAAATTGCTTTCTGGGAATAGCAGCAATACAAGTAATAATATATCTAATGTTTCCCCTTCAGCAGTGTTTATTTTTTCTTTTTTTTAAATGAATAATTTCGGATAATTGTTACGTAGATTGGTCTGGTAGATACTCTATATACTGTTGGTGTGAAACCGAATTACATGATCGGGCATTCTGTTGGTGAGCTGGGTTGTTCTTACGCAGATGGTTGCTTTACTGCTGAGGAAATGATTTTAAGCGCTCTTTCTCGTGGTTTGGCTTCAGTAGAAAGTGATTTGATACACGGAACGATGGCCGCAGTTGGTCTCGGTTACAAACAGTTGCGGCATTTCTGTCCTGAAGACATTGATATTGCTTGTCATAATGGACCCGACAGTTCTACCATAAGTGGACCTACCGAGTCCATAAAAGCTTTTGTAAAAGAATTACAGGTAATGCTTAGGAGATATTTTTTGATAGACATTAAAAATATTAAAATTTTGAAACTATACTTATTTTTTCTTTAGGGTCAAGGAATATTTGCTAAAACCGTGCCGACTAGTAATATTGCTTTTCATAGTCGGTACATTTCTCCAGCTGGTCCAAAGTTGTTAGAATATTTAAAAAAAGTCATCTCTCAACAAAAAATCGCAGTAAACGTTGGCTATGCACGTTATTGAAAAATGAGTGGCATTTAACGAAAGCTCACCTTTCTTCACCAGAATATCATACGAATAATCTCCTTTCTCCTGTCTTATTCGAAGAAATATTAACAATGTTACCAAAAAACGCTATAACGATTGAAATTTCTCCCCATGGACTTTTACAGGTTTATTTGTTTTAATAATATTTGAATACAGTTTTTTTAAATTAAATAACCTAATACTTTTCATTTATTAGGCAATTCTAAGAAAATCATTGGATATTGGTGGCATTAATTTATCATTAACAAAACGAGGCCATAAGGACAATGCAACTTTTATTTTATCCACATTAGGAAAGCTATAATCTGGAATTTCAAATTACGTCAGGAAAGTTCTATCCGAGGTTGCTTATCCTGTTTCTAGAGAAACCTATCAATTTCTCCTCTTGTTCGATGGGAACACAGTTCTGATTGGTAAGTACAAAATAGACTTTTTTCAAATGGATGCTATAAACAATTATTGTGTATGTTTGACAGGCACGTGGAAAGTGGTAAATTTTGGGAAACTCAACAAATAGAAGAACTGGTAGATTTGGAATCAGATAAATACAAGTTTTTAGGAAATTTTAAAATAAACGGCAATGTTATTATTTCTTCAGCTGTCTATTTAAAGTTAGTTGTGAATATGTACTCGAATTTAATACAGAAAAAGGCTAATAACTCTTTTATACTCGAGAACATTATTATTCACAATAAATTACTAGAAGTACCTAGAAATGGCAAAATTCATTTAATTATTATGATATTTAAAGGTATAAATAGCAATCCTATAGATATAATATTTTAAAACAATATTTGAAATAATGTAAATTTTCAGGTTCAGGAAAGTTTGAAGTAAAAACTAAAGATGAAATTATGATAGCTTCTGGAACTATTCGCTTAGCAGAAACACAGAAGGAAGATATTCAAGAAATCATTTTACTAAAAGAAGAAACGAAAATTTTAGACGAAGAAAATATTTACTCTAATCTACTTTGACATGGTTACCAGTATGAAGAATCTTACAAAATTATTAGCGGACTTTCTACATCGTGTTCCAATGGAACGCTTAAATGGAGCAGAGACTGGAGGTTATTACTAGAAGGATTAGTTCAAGTTCATATTATCAGCAGTAGGAATAAAAATATGTTGGTACCGAGTAGGATACAGAAACTCGTCATCGACATGGAAAAATTAACAGAAAAAATCAAAGGAAACTATGGTAAGAATTTGAAACCTAATATTAACTAACTCGTGATTTTTAAGATACAATATAGACCTAAAGTTAAAAAACTCTTTAAATTCTTTACCACGTAAATAAAAACTGAAATAAATGTGAAGAATCTTAAGAGCATTTTTGGACTAAAAATAAATAAATTTTAATTTTCTTTATTTACAATCAAAGAATAAAAAAATAAAATTAATATTATTTATTAAATTATGCTTTGATAATACATTATTTATGACTGTTCCTTAACAATAATAATCTGCAGCAATTTTTTAACGTATAAGTACTAACATTTACAATTAGGAAATGTTACAATAGACAATTTGTTAAAACAAAAATGTCTAGTAGACAAGAAGTTAATACGTATATTTTTTTTCAAACGACATAAAAATAGTTTTTACACCAAATATGCTCGTACATCAAACTTGTTATATTACTAAAAAACATTTTTCTGATCACTTATTTAAATATCGTGTTTATAAATGTTTCGACAAAAAATAATGTAATGTATCATAGTTTAACAAACTATATGAACTATACTGATTTTTTTTCGTAGCTTTACCGATGAAGTTTGAAAAACGGGCAAACGTAATTGCTTGCCCCGGAATTGCAATGAGTGGAATCCAATTTAAATAAATAATATTTAAAAACAGGAATTGGAAAATTGTCGCGGATGAACTTCGGTTTATCCAGAATATCAATAAAACAAAGATGGATATCGACGACGTGTTAAACGCAGTACTAGGATTAATTTCCAAAAATATTAGCATGAACAGTGAAGAAAAGATATTGTTAACGAATGAGTCAAAAAAGAAAAATGAGAATATTTTGGATTTTCTCGAGAATATCATAAAAAGGACGAGGAAAAATTTCAATATAAAATTAATTGCTAGAGAGTTGCTCTATAAGACAATTCATGAAAATTATATTTTAACGATTATAAATAACGCGCATTATACCGATGTAAGAAGACTTATTAGTACTCTCGGTAAAGAATCATTTTTATTGACAATCATTGAAACAAAAGAGGAAGATAATGCGATTTCTGTATTAACAAATGTGGGATTAAACATCGTCCTGAAAATAAAAATTGCTCTCTGTCGTACAGCTCTTCTTTTACATAAAGAAAGAAATTTAGGAAAAACTGTTGTCGTTAAGAACCACGAAAACTGTTTAGATAGGTTAAAAATCTGCTTACAAGACACAAATATGACAATGTTATATTTGTGGTTAACACTATTATCGATAATGATATATTTGAGATACTTCGAGATATAAAAGGAGAACCGGCGTATTAAAAACTTCAAATTTTGATCTACAAGATGCTAAGTCACCGAAATTCTCACTTTAAAATGAATTCTATGAATCACAAATAAAACTTAATCTTCGTGAAAAGTTATTAGCCCCAAACGGGGTATGAGGCACATACAGATGGATGCCATTGCGAGTAAAGTCTACTTCTTCTATGCGTTGGCAAGCGAAAATTAATAAATCAGGCTCATTAGTATGGATTGAAAAATTATCATTGATTAAAGAAAAAAATAATAGGATGGTGAAAGTAAAATGTTCTGCATTTGACTTAGGTGCATACGAATATTGGTTAAAAAATGATGTCAGCCTAGAATCACAGATATCTATTACAGAATATTCAGGGACAGATGAGAAAGGTCGTAGAGTAATGGGACTAGTTGATAATTTTACTATAAGTAATGAAATTTCAGCCGATCCAGATTTTACTTGGATTATTCCAGACACTATGAGCTTCGAAGATGCTTCAACAATTCCCCAAGCATATTTGGCAGCTTTCTGCATTTTGCATTCGGATACTTGGAGGTTTAAAAAAATTAAATCTGTGCTAGTACATTATGGTGCTAGTGACGTAGGACAGGCTCTCATAAATTTATCCTTATCTTATAATTTTGATGTTTACACTACTTACGAAACGGATGCAGAAAAACGGGTGATCGAGTCGTTGCGACCAAGTTTACCAAAGTCTAATATTATCAAAGTTGAACACTATACAATTAATATTATGAATATTACAAAAGGCAAAGGTTTTGATTTTGTAGTTGCAAACTATTCCATCTTAGACGATATGGAAAGTTGTTTGGACATTGTTAAAAATATAAAACATTTGGTAATGATTTACGATTTTAAAGGGCCTAATTACAATCCATTACCACTATCTAATTTAATACAGTTCATAAGTGCATATAGTTACTGTTTACAAGACCTTATTAAGTTACCACAAAAAAAAAGAGAGAATTAGCGGAATTGATGAGAAAAGCTCTAAAACGGGTTTAATAAAACCAATTATATCACGATGAATTATGATTCAGGGAGCAACAGAAGAAAGAAAAATTAAGGCTTGTGAACGTTACGGAAAGGTAATTAATTATGTATAAACTTTATGAAATAATACGTTCGATTTGTTGACAATTATGATACGAATGTATTTTTTTACAGGTTTTAGTCAACTTGCAAGAAGAAAAAAAATTCTCTAACTTAATTCCTCAACTTTTCTTTCATAGCGATAAATGCTACCTCGTTATCGACGGTTTTAATATCTTTGGAAAAGTACTGACCGAATGGATGATCGAACAAAGAGCTAGAAAATTTATCATTGTTTCTAATATGTCAAAACAAAGTAACGAAAATTTGGTCCTTAAATGGCGCGAATATGGAGCAACGATCATTGTTCGACAAGAGGTTGACTTAAACAATGCCACAAGCTTTGACAAAATATTTAAAGAAGCTTTAACTATAGGTCAACTCGATGGTATATTCGATTTACAGAGAACGAAGATAGATTCGTCAATTTCTTCGTTAAAGTATTTTAAAGTTACTGAAATACTCGATAAATATAGTAGAAAGCACTGTCAATCACACGTAAAATTCTTCATTTTCTCCTCGCTCGACTTAGACGAAGATAGCTTAAGAGACACTAATGTGGAAAAATTATGCAAAAAAAGAAAAGAATCTTCCCTGCATGGTTTATTTATATTATTGCCTAATTTTGTGGGAAATACACTAGCTGAGACCAAATTCAAAAATTTATATAACACAAAGATGTCATGGTTCTTAAAACGACTTAATGCTATACTTTGCACAGATTCTTCAGTAATCGCTGCTCGCCAAATATTAACAGATAATTCCCCAAATGACAACGAGAAAAATATCTTTGTTAGGGAGACCGACAACGAGGTAATTAATTTTATTTTTATGTCAATAATGACATTATCTATTTTTTGTTTCGATCAAATCTCTTAAGATAGTATAATTGTTATAATTTTCACTGGTATTATAATTAAAATTATTATATATATATATTGCTATTATTTTTATATGCAAGTTTTATATCTCATTAATTATGACTGTGTTTAAAATTTTTTAGCAACGAATTGATGACGGGAATCCACAAGAAAAGGAAAAACGGCAATTCGAACAATATCTTTATAACTATGATTAACAATTCTGTAAAATTATACAAGAGTTATGTAAGTTTCGTTGAGTATACGCTTACCTAATTTTAATAAGTCTCTTCTCTTTCACGTTGTTTCTTCTTTCTATATGCAAATTTTGTAACTTAGTTTGGAAAAAGATAATAATGATATCGTATATGAAACAAAATATGAAATGAAATTTATCGAAATATGAAACGTTAAAAGTGTACTTTTTAAGAATAAAATTAGTATTAGTATATAGTAAAATTACATTGTTTCTCGACGTTTATGGTTCTTTTCGCCTCTTTTTGACTTAAGTTATTCACTTGTTTTACGAAACACATTTTCCACTAACGTATACGTACATACACATAGTTTTGTCCAAAAACACAACAGTTTTCAGCGACTGGATTACTCTCGAAATGCAGAAGGGATAAATAAGTCATGCGACATAAGGCTATGAAGGAATGTCCTTATATAATAATCTAAAACAGCTAGACATAGCGATAAGGAAGCATCGCAGTACAGTGATAAAAAATAAGGAGCACAGCGATTCTTTTGTAAGGGCGCCTTCGTTCTTCTAGCGCGCGTTCTCCCACCACTTCTATTAGGCCAATCATATGCATCGACAGCTACGGTATTTGTTTTTTCGGCAATTGGCCCGCACTTTGCATCGCCTTCTTCTATAAAAGCTATGTGTTCTCGCGCTTCGTAATATTCTACCACGATAACTGCGAGCGATCACTTCGAAGAGAGCTACACTTCTGCGCAACGAAGATATCAGCGAAGCACTACAAGCCACAAAGGAAGAATGCACACGTGGTCAGAATTCTATTCTGCCTTTGATATATCATCACCTTTGATAGCTGCTGATAATCAAGCTAACTCAACATTCATCGACATCTTTATACTTTAACCAGGGTTTTTATGCCGAAAGGCTTTTCCCTGACGGGCCAAATAAAGTATACTTTTCAGTACTGACTGGGCTCAAAAAATATATTTTAATTTATTTCACCTATCCTCATTCCTAACGAATAAACTATTTCCAACATTCACCTTTGAAGGCATTTTTTTACGACAAGAAAAACCATTGGAGTACCGATTCAAGGCGTCGGTCGATCAACAAGGTTATTTGATCATTCTCAAACTTTCTTAAAACTTTAATATTGTTTCGTCCAAAGTCATTTTTTTTATCCTCTACGCTCGATATTTTTCTCTTCAAATAGTCACGTAATCAAGGAAAGGTTTATTATTACCACAAAAGAACCAAATAAAAAAACACAGATGTATGCATTTATGTACGCACGGAAGAAGTTATACTCCTATGGCATACCAAAACATAATATCAAATAATTATATTTAAAAAAATTTAAAAACATTCTGTATTTTCAATGTTAATATAAATAGTGTAGAAAATTAAAGGTTTTAATAAAGCAGATAGCAGACATATTTAAAATGAAAAATACTCATATTAAAAATATAATTTTATAAATCGTTAAAAACACGCACGTGTTTTTAATTCTCATGTCTAAATACGCACTTGTTTTAAATTAAAATTTTTCTTAGGTTACTAATATTTTTCTTAGGTTTAGAAATCCGCCTAGTTAATAACTAGCTGGTCAAAAGCCCAGACTAAAAAGGAGGATTTGAGCGTGATGCTAGAAACCTACCCTCGGTAAAAAAAATAAAGCGCTCTTAGAAGAATTAAAAATGTAGTCTCGTATAGGACAGAAAATAATAATGACGACATAGCAAGGAGAAATAGGAATACGAAAGAAATGGTAAATAAAAACGTTTAAAATAGGATGCTGGATTGTAACTTCCATAGACATTAAAGACCAGGAAGTACTAGGGGAAATAGAAAAACACAGACTAGATATCTGTGCTTTTCCCAATACCAAAAAAAAAGGCAAGTGAAACATCAAATATGGAAAGTACATCTTGTTCAATAGCAAAAAGAAACAAAAATGAAAGAGCCACCTCAAGAGTGAGCCTACTGGTACACGAGAAAGTCGAAAATAACGTATTAGAGTCTGTTTGGGAACAAGCGTTCCCAACGGAAGGCGCCACCCGACAGGTATCGCGCGATGAAGACACTCCTCGTTCCCTAGCGACTATTGAAGACTCGCAGTAACGCTGGCTTCTCCGGCAGCCATTACAATCGAAGTCTTCTTACGCGTACAACGTGCACACCTGAAAGAAATCTCAGTTTGCTCATTTTCGATCTTATACCATTTGTTTGACCACTCAAGTGATTAATACAGTCTCTCAAAGCCTTGCTCAGGTGATAAATACAATCCAGAACCTCTCTTTAGCCGTCTCACTCTATTAAAAACCGACTTCTCACCCGTCTCACTTAGGGTAACACGTGATAACCACCTGTTTGTAACTGAAATATTTAAAATTAAACCTGTCTATTGTAAAGTGCTCGGCGTCCATCTTTTTTTTTATTTTCCTCAACATAGTCCAAATATATCAGCGACAGGATACTACAGGTAACGCTACAGTTCCAAAAGAAGATACCGACAAACATATTTAGTGCATATGCTCCAGATGTTACCAAAACACAAAAAAAGAAAGAGGAATTCCATGAACCGATGCAAGCGCACCTAGACAACATACCTAGGCATAACGTGACTGTAATACTTGGTGACTTCAATGCAAGGATCGGTAATATGATAGTCAATGGGATAAAAAACTGTTTTAATGAGAATACCACCAATTGCAATGGGGACAGGCTAACTAACTTCTCTGTCATGAACGAACTACCAATTTACAACACGTTCTACCCCCATAAACTGCAACACAAATTAACCTACAAAAACACGAGAGGACAGAAATTGATATGGACTACATATTAACCCTTTAGGATCCAGTGTTACTTTTAGGTGACATGATAATTTTTCGGCTTTCTTCCAAATAATTTTAGTTTTTTTTTAACGAGATGGCATATAAATCTTAATTCTATAATGTTTCCGAGACAACTAATACCAATCTTAATGATTATTGCTAATACCATCAACCTGAAATAACAAAATAAATATTGTATACGCTGTCTGCAATAGAAGCAAGCTAAATCTTTTTTTGTTGTAGAGACATTTCTTTTTATTTAGGAAAAGCTTGTGTGTTCGGTCAAATGTCAGAACAAGTTGAGGAATTTGTTGCAGCGAACAATTTCTTACCATGTTTATCAATTTTATTGCGAAAGAGCTATAAAGATACAAGAGGGATAGATTTTTACGGAAAAAAAGCCCCAGAAATCAATATAAATCGTTGACATTTAAAACTAATATTGCATTTTATTTATGTTAAGAGCACAATGGAATCCATAAGAAAAGAGAGTTTTCGGTTTTTATCAATGTAGATAAACAATTACATAAAAATATAAAAAGAAGACCAAATACAGTACATCCAATACAAAACCTGCGAAAAGATGAAGTAGTATATTGGTCAATTTTTTACGGACAACAGAAGACGCTGTATCACAAACACATTTTTTAAACACAAAGAGCAACACAAGTACACTTTTAGCAACACACGGGGTCAACGCTCAACCATTGATTATATCTTAACCAATAGTTATATACCATCATCTGAAATCTTGGATGTGAGAACACTTAAATCAGCCGACATTGGAAGCGACCACAGTCTACTTCTTGGTAAATTTAGAATCAAATGCCATCACAAAAGAAAAGATCAAAGTCACGTAAAAACGAAGAAACAATAAAGATAGATACCTTCTGGGATACAACAACACGAGAATTATACAAAAGACGTTTAGGAGAAAAAATCGAACTGAACCCAGCTGATAATCGTGACGAAGTAAACACTATATGGCTGAAACTAAAAACAAACATAAAAAGCGCGGCCATAGAGGCATTGGGAACCAAGAAATGTAAAAAAAGGCCTCGCAAAAAATAATACTCCATTGTTCTGCGAAGAGATAAAAGAACAATGTAAGAAGAAAAAACAAGCCTACCTTAAATATCTAACAAGTAGAACTGCCGAGTCTTACAACGCATACAAAAACATCAGGATAGAAACTGGTACGCTAGTTAGAAGAATGAAGGACATGCACTGGGAAAAGTTTTTAAAACAACTAGAGAAGGACTTTTACGGTCTCAAAAACAAATGTGGAGATTCATTAGAAACCAGAAGAAAGAAATTACGGAATTAATACCAGTAAGACTAATTGATAAGGAAACATGGACCGCATATCTAAAAGACCTATAAAGGATGACCAACCTAACACAACACAAGGTGTCCCAGATATATGATAAATAATAACATTCTATCGACGAAGCTGACATGAGAAAAGCACTATATGGATTGAAAAACCGGAAGAGCTCTTGTCAAGACGGCATCGCAAATGAACTCCTCAAATACGGTGGAGAAAGATTGGTTCAGGAGTTGACTATTCTCACACAAAGGATCCTCGAACAACAAAAAATTCTGGACGAATGAAGAACAAGCATAATGATTTTACTCTTTAAAAAAGGAGATAAAAAACAGCCCGGGAACTATAGAGGAATAAATCTGCTATGCACTAAGTTGAAATTAGTCACCAAAGTAATATCAAATCTTATCAGTAAAGGATAACACTAGCTGACGAACAACAAGGGTTCAGACCTCTACGATCATGTACAGATACAGCATTCGTCGTCAGACAAATAACGGAAAAGTCGATAGAATATAATAAACCGGCGTTCTTCAGCTTTATAGACCTAAAAATAGCGATCGATAGGATACGACTAACTGATGTCGTTCATCTCCTCTATAACAGACAAATACCAAAAACATCATAAAAACAATAGAAGATATATACCAGAACAACAACATACAGGCAAATATAGATAACGAACTAACAGAACCCATAACACTGGAAGAGGCATTAGACAGGGAGACTCACTGAGCCCGCTACTATTCAATATTATCATGGATGAAATTATAAAAAAAGTCTGTAAACAGAGAGGTTATAGGATGGGAGATAGAGAACTGAAAATCATATGCTATGCAGACGACGCAGTTTTAATAGCGGAAAATGAAGACGATCTGCAGAGACTTCTACATGAGTTAAACACAATGGCTCAATCTCTTGGGATGGTAATATCTACATCCAAAACTAAGTGCATGACCACATCCAAGAAACCCTTTAGATGTAAATTGGTGGTTGATGGGAGCATTATACAAAAAGTGATGAAGTTTGACTACTAAGGCATAGAAATTTCCAGCTTTGGTGAAATAGAAACGGAATAAGAACACAAGTGGTTAAGGCAACAAGAGCTGCGGCACAACTCAATGACACAATATTCCGCAACATTCATCTCAGAATTGACACAAAAAGCCGTATTTACAAGGCCACTATAAGACCCATACTAACATATGCGGCGGAAACAAGACCCGAGACATCTAAAACCCGCCAGATGATAGAGGCAGCGGAAATGAAAATAATCCGGAGAATAACCGGAAAATCTCTATGGGATAGAAAGAAGTGAGGCCCTCAGAAGAACATGCCAAATCGAAAACATCAATGATTGGGTATTGGGGAGGAAAATTCAGTGGAACGATCACAGAACCCGAAAGACAGGGGACCGAATTGTGAAGATCGCTAGGGATAGATCACCACCAGGAAACAAGCCCAGGAAGACCACGAAAACGATGGGCGGACGATATACCTACAAGAAGCGAGTTGCGATGAAGTACAGGCAATATGCCTATTTAGACGCTGGAGAAAGAAGAAGAAGCAGAAAAGACGCTGCAAAAATCCTGAGTGTAAGGGAATTCTGAAATTGAAATGATTAAATGAAATGTACATTTACGTTTAACGACAGGTGAAAAATACTTCGTAGAATTTCAAGTTTATATTTTTCTACGGAGAATAAGTTAGTCAAAAAAAAACCAAACTTCCATGTTTTTTGGTGGAATCCTGATTCTTTAATCTATGGGAAACAGACCGTTATCTAATTCCACATTTGCATGATTTCGCGCATAGTTTAAATGGTTGCACGATATTTACAGTTATCGATTTAGAACGCGCATATCATCAGATTCCAATAGATTCGGAGGATCACCAAAACACAGCCGTAATCACGCCGTTTGGCCTTTTCGAATTTAACGTCATACTCTTCGGACTCCGGAACGCAGAACAGACTTTCCAGCGTTTTATGGAGAGCGCGTTGAGAGGATTGGATTTTTGCTACTGCTATATTGACGATATCTTGGTAGCGTCGTCAACGCCAGGGAAGCACACAAGGCATCTTCGCGCGTTATTCGACAGGTTACGCGATTTCAGCCTCTCTATCAACGTATCCAGATGCACCTCCGGTGCAAGCGAGGTCGAGTACCTCGGCTACAAAATCAACGCGCAAGGTACACGTCCAGTGGAGGAGCGCGTGGATTCCATCAAAAGTATCCAAGACCGAGGACATCAGCGACCTATGAAGATTCTTGGGAACTGTTTACTTTTATCGTCGTTTTATTCCGCACGCCTCATCGGAGCAGGAACCACTGCACGCCTATCTGGTAGGCGCCAGGAAGAAGGACCGGCGATTTATCGAATGGGCTCCGGACGCAGAGCGCGCGTTCGATACGTGCAAACGACAACTCGGTGAAGCATCACTACTTGCACATCCTTGTGCAGATGCACCGCTGATCCTGCAGACGGACGCCTCCGACAACGCTATAGGAGCAGTCTTGCAGCAATAGAGTGGGGATTAATTTCAACCTTAAGGTTTCTTCTCGAAAAAGCTCTTGCAAACGCAGACAAGATATTCGACTTACGAAAGAGAGCTACAGGCAATTTATAGCAGCCTCAAATTCTTCCGATTCTTGGTCAAAGGACGACACCTAATAATAAAGACTGAACATTAACCATTAACTTTCGCATCGCGAGAGAAGGCGAGCAAGACGTCACCACGACAACCACGACATTTGGACTATATTGGGCAGTTAACCACCAATATCATCCATGTCGCAGGCGACGAGAATACAGTCGCGGACGCGCTCTCCAGGGTAGAGGAAATTAGCATGCCTGTCGTTGTCCACA
Organism: Polistes fuscatus; assembly: GCF_010416935.1. Classification (NCBI taxonomy): domain Eukaryota; kingdom Metazoa; phylum Arthropoda; class Insecta; order Hymenoptera; family Vespidae; genus Polistes; species Polistes fuscatus. Next base: position 23,788 of record NW_025113023.1, read on the forward strand.
CACAGAACTTGGCAGAACATCAAGCGAGAGACGAGGAACTCGCTGCCCTGATCGATGCTGGAGCAACAACGTCTCTCGTTCTACGAAAGTAACGCGTCGATAACACCGAGACAGTCATTTACTGCGACGTCTCTGGAACGGATGTCCGACCATACGTTCCGCAGACGCTGCGAAAACGCATCTTTGATACTTCGCACAACCTGGCACATTTCAGCGCACGTTCTACTAAGAGGTAAATAGCGCAACGGTTCGTCTGGCCCGGCATGAACAGCGATATTACCCGTTGGGTACGCACCTGTCTGCTGTGCCAACGCAGCAAGATTCAACGACACACGAAGACCGCTCCGGAACGAATTGCAATACCAGACCAGTTTCCATCATGTCCATATTGATATCGTTGGACAACTGCCATTATCGAGAGGTTACCGCTACTGCCTTACGATGATTGATCGGTTCACCAGGTGGCGGGAAGCAATCCCCATAGCCGATATGTCAGCCGATAGCGTCACGAAGGCATTCTTCAGCGGTTGGGTCGCTCGCTTCGGAGCACCCGCCATCGTGACTACAGACCAAAGTTCGCAGTTCGAATCTACCTTTTTTCAAGCTTTGATGAAACTTTTAGGTTGTCAACGTACTCGGACAGCCGCGTATAATCCTGCCTTCAATGGGATGATATAGTGATAACACCGTTCGCTTAAAGCTGCAATCATGTGCCATGGTACACAAGACAGGGTCGACGTTCTTCCCGTCGTCTTGCTAGGCCTACGCACCAGCTTCAAGGAAGACCTTCGAGCAACAGCAGCAGAGCTCGTTTACGGGACGACGCTAAGGCTTCCTGGCGAATACTTCTTCAGTGATGAACTTGCAAACGATCCGCAGATATTCCTCGAGCCTCTTCGGGAGAAAATGCGTCGAGTTCGGTCAGCATCAGCTGCGCGTCACTCCAAGGATAGGGCCTTTGCGCATAAGACTCTGCATTCCTGCACCCACGTGTTTGTCAGGGTCGGTGGTTCTTCAGGACGGCTTTGTCAACCCTACGAGGGCCCGTTCAACGTGTTGGAAAGGATATCGGATAGCGTTTTCCGCGTCAACGTTAATGGAAAACAGTCGACGATCTCGACAGAGCGACTCAAACCAGCTTTCTTCGAGGCCACTGAGCAAACGGACATCACCCCGATCATGGAGGGCAACAACGACAGCCAATCTCCGATCTCGAATTACCATAAAACGTACTTTTCTAGGTGAAGATACGTTTCACGACTTAGGTTAGCCTTAGTCGCTCGTTGGAGAGTACTGTAACGGCCTGCTGTCGATATGCAGATTTCTACTTTATCCTATACGACGATTAGCACCGCTCTCCTTACCGCTCATTCTTTGGCCAAGCTACTTTAGCGCTGGCACTCTATCACAGCTAACAACGTTTAATATTGTTATTTAATATATATTAATATATAATAAATATTGATTATTTCGTGCTTGAGATCGTGAACTTTGCCCCATGTTTGTTAATGTAATGTTTTTTGATGTTATACGATGATGACACTGCATAGAAGTATTTTCCATATTCACATCAGTTTGCACAGTAATATAATTGTGATAGTCATCTTTTGCAGTAGACAACGATGCATCTTGAAGAAGTAAAAGTAAAAAATAAAGACTAAATTCCCAAACGTACCAAAAAGAAGTATAAGTTCAAAAATAATAATTAGCAGTACTATTAGTTATTGCTATATATTTTAAATTCTATAAATTTGTACCGTTAATCCCAGGCTGAGCCAATGGTTCAGAAGTCACTAGTAAATTCAAAGTTGATGGGTTACATAAAGTTCCATTCGCAGACAATTGGATTTCTTGAAGAAATAAATGTTAAATAAATCTTAAATAAAATAAATGTAAGTAACTTCAAATGACTTCAAAACATAAAAACCAAACAAAAAAATAAATAATTAGCAATAATATTGGTTATTGCTGGGACATTTAAATTATTTAAATTTGTACCGGTAATCACAGGCTTAGCCTATGGTTCGCAAAGTAAATTAGAAGTTGACGGAGTACATAAAATTTCATTCGCAGGCAATTCATAACCTTTTTGAATAATTTTTCTTCGCAGCCAAGAACCCTAAAACGTTTTGCATTTGCGTGCATTTTGTTTTCCTTATTTTCCTCATTATTTTCATTATTTTCCTTATTCTTTTTCCTACGAAGACGATAATCTCTACATTTCTCTGCATTAGTTTTAGGCATATTGAAAACTAAAACAGAAATTTTATGTATACTGATCCTGGTCAATAAAAAGCTGCAAGAGATTATAGTTTAATAATAACTTCAAAATTAAAATAATTAAAATAATTAAATTAAAATAAATAAATTTTCAATAAATAATAATAAATAATTAAATTTAAACTATAGATAAGTGTGAACGCCTAATATTAATTTTTGTATTGTTGCTAAGGAGAATAGTTGAAGATCTACGTCCGATCGGCACTATTGTTTTATTAATTTAAATCGCAACGTGTCCAGCAACTTTTTGTACGATTTTTGGGCAAATCTTTAGTGAAACTAGAAACTTAAGCCACACAACATTTACTTCTCCATCTTCATTGTATACAATATGAAATAACTACAATTTTCCCGAATGCCAATATATATTCTACATTTGTAAATAACGTAAAATATAACTTCAATAAAAACTTTAACAAAATTTAAATAAAATACAATTATTAAAAATTTAGACAAAATTTAAATTAAATACAATTATTAAAAAAATTAATAAAATAAAACAACAAATAAGAAAAAAGAAAAACTCTTGGTTAAATCAATATAAAGTAATATATTATATTGTCTCGTCAGGCAAAAAGTCTTGTAGCCTAAAAGCTCTGGTTGATAAATTAAATATAATAAGGAATTGCGGTTTTAACAAAAAATTAAACACGTATCTCACCTCTTGCTCGCTTCGCTTGTATACGGATTGAACAAAAAGGTTCACCTCGTTTATGGAAGCTTAAAGAATACTTATACTTTTCTTATTTCGCTTCTAGATTAAATCGCTTTGTTCGTCGCTTTCTTTGAAAATTCTTTGCTGCATATCTAAGATGTGTCGTCGTAGGCGTCCAGTGGAAGAATTGGACAAGCGCTATGTTTAATAGGCCCTGCATAGCCTGCTTAACAACGGTTTAAAAAGTGAGGAGGGACGATAAGAAAATTTCCTTATTTTCAATATTTTCGAAATGATTGAGCCGCGTATTTCGAATATACGCTAAGAATCTATAATCTTTATAAATGGTACATAAATTGTAATTACGTTGAGTGTCTCACAAATTCTGAAGGAAATCCTCGTTAGGCTACGCTCGTTATTTAGTATTGAAAAAGAAGTATAACTTCAAGACAATAAAAAAAAATTCATGTTGCACAATACGTTTCCATTCTTTCATGCTAAGTTCTCCATATTTTTATAATTAATTACAGATTACCTATCACAATGATAACATATTATTATTATTATTATCATTAATAATTTTCCTAGTTTATTTTTTAATTACTGTTGTTATTATTACATTATTAGTATTATTATTATAAATTTTATTTTTACATAGAATATAGTTGATAAAGAAACGTTTTCCTCTTCCCTGCTTGATGATCGAAAATATTTTCTAATGGAAGAAGATTATTTTTCTTTTACTATTATATTTTTATTCTCATTTATTTATTGAAGTTATTTAATTTTATATAAATATATATATATATATATATATTTATAGCGTGACCAGGTAAAAAGGAGGAGGATTGAAAATATGAGTAGATAAGCTACTAATTATTCTTTTCTATTAAGTTAACTAAATAAATTCAAGAAATATTTTCAATCGATCGATATATTATATATATAAGAAAGAATAAAAAAAGAAAAATAAAAAAAAAATATAAAAATATAGATATCAGTCCACAATAAATGTAAGGGAGATATATCGATTTACTTTATGCGTCAACGGCCGAGGCGCGGTTACAGCATTAGTTCTCGCTCGAACATTTAAGTAATGCAGCGCTGAGTACGATTAGTACTTGGATGGTTGACCCGCTTGAGAAAAAAAGGGGAAGAAGAAGAGAAGACAACTTTATGCCGAAAATTTGAAATCGCTTTGCCGCGAATTGTAAATACGACAAACTTCGTGGTGTCGAAATTTACCATGTAAATATTTGTAAAATGTATGTTTAAAAATTTGTAAAACGTCTGTAAAAAAATTTTCACTCTCATCACATTTTCCCAAACGCGCTAAACGAAGTATAACTTTAAAAATTCTACTCATTCAATATAAAAATGAATTATTAAAGATCTCTTTATTGTTGTTTTTCACAGATTATTAGAAAGAAAATACAGAAGAAAAAAGGAAATATAATAACGAAAAGAAGATCCAAAGAATTAAGGCATAAAACAATCATTTTATCGTATAATTAGCTATTGTTAATTTGGAAACAATAAACAATAAGACGAATGAATAAATAATAAATTGGTAATAATTATATTTGTTATAAAAAAGACATTGTCAAAAAGTTACCTTCTATAAAATGGTCTTGATTCGTCAACCGTCTCCATCGGATCTTTAAGTAAATATACTCGAACTCCCTTAATGTAAGTATTAGAAAAACATTCCCAATCAATATCAGAAACATTAAAAAAGAATTTATGTTTATCGACTACAGATAGTTTGTCCCATAATTTCAAAACGTTATCGTTTGTGACGTTTGTGAATTCCCATTCGGTAAATGTAAAGTAATTCATTACATATTTAAACTTTTCTATATTTCTGTAGATTTTAAGTAATCTAAAAAAATATACAATAAAGTTAATGATGTTCTTTTTTATCGACAAATAATAAATCGTTTGTTAATCTAAAATATTGTCAGATATTACCTTAGCTTTCTTCCAATAAGATAAGCTATCTAGTCTACTATAATTGCTGGTATCCAGTGCCAAAAAATTGTAAAAAAAAAATGAAAAGAATAATTATAGTTAAACCATAGGAAGTAATACCATAAAACTTTTTTAAAGTAAATAAATTGGAATATCTTTGTTAACAGGCAAATATTTGTCTTATCTGTTAGAGAGATTAATAATCTGTGGTATGTATCTGCAATAAAAGTTCTTTCTTATTCACTCTAATTATTATTTTAAAAGTTCAACTAAAAGCAAATTTTAGAGATTTTTCAGAAAAGAAGAAAAAACTTACTGTTTTTGTGCAACGTACCATGCGGCAGCAATAATGTTTTTGACAACATAGTCGACAGGAATTATGTTGCAAATAAAGTTTTCATTACAATATAGCGTATGTAAAACACCAGTCGCACTTTCTACAGCAATACCTATTATTCCATACAGATTGCTTATCCAACCGGCGATTAATTCCTTTCCTGTTGCGACAACAATGGATGGCCGAACGATGCAAGCAGGAATTCCATTAGAATACTGCCGTACAGTGTCTTTACAGATTGCCTTCGAATATGCATAGGTGTTGGGCCAATTACCAAGTAGCCTATGAAATAAACGAATTTGCTAATCGACTTAGCTCTAAAAAAAAAGCAATAGTATTCTCGTTTTATTACTTTGGTGTTATTAAATCTAATTGATCTTCTTTCAGAATCTCTGTCAATTTAATTATGTCTTCTGTCTTTATAGGTGGCTAATAGAATTTTTCTTGAGTTTTACTATATACGCAGTAGGAATATGCCGTTGATACATAAACAAAAGCCTGAAGAAAAAATTTATTACAAAATAAGAACAGTTTATTTTTTATATAAATCCAATGTTTAAATAATTAATCAGGAAAACAGTACCCTCAAGCTTTCCATCTCCTGTGCGAGCAAGAGGAGATCCCTTGTTCCCCTAATATTCGTATTAACTATTAAACGAATATTATCCATAAAACGCACGGATGCTGCACTGTGGAAAATTAAATCGGTATCTTTAATGCGTGCGCGGTATTTCTCTGACAATCCTAAATTCATTTGACTCGTGTCTCCTTCAATCAGAATAATTTTTTTTCGACATTTTTTTGTTCTTTCTTCAATCTATCAAAAATCTGAAAATTTAAATATACCTGGTAACATTGGTGATATTTTTTATTGACATAATAATTAGTTCAAATTACGTAACTTTACATACAACATCATTAAAATACTCTTTGAATCGAGTCTGCGGATCTTGCAGTTTTTTTGCTCTTATCAGCAAGTAAATCGTTGTTATTTCTGGACAACATCTACAAATAGCATTTCATTTATAGAAACAATTTTTAGTAGAAAATATATTATTAATAAGATAAAATATCAATATACAGGTTTACATATTTTTTTTTTTTTTTTTTCTTAAAAAAAGGAGACAAAAAGCTGCCTACAAACTACAGGGGAATCAATCTTTTAAACACTTCATTAAAACTAGCGACAAAGATTATAACGAATAAAATTAACAGCTTAAAGAATCTGGAAGACGAACAGCAGAGATTCAGATCAGGCAGATCGTGCACAGACGCGGTTTTCATCATAAGACAGATAACAGAAAAATCAATTGAATACAACAGACCAGCATATATGTGTTTCATTGATTTGGAAAAGGCATTCGACCGAGTGCAGCTAAAGGATGTTATACACCTCCTCTATAACCGGCAAATTCCGAATAATCTTATCAAGACCATAGAGGACATCTATAGAAACAATAAGATCCAAGCAAAGATAAATGGCGCCTTGACTGAACCGATTGATGCAGGTCGTGGTATCCGACAAGGGGATTCCCTAAGTCCCCTGCTTTTTAACATCATTATGGACGAAATAATAAGAAACGTAAGACTGCTAAAAGGATATAAAATGGGCAGCGAAGAAATAACCATCCTATGCTATGCTGATGACGCTGTATTAGTGGCCGAAAATGAGGATGATCTACAACGTCTACTACACCGATTTAACTGCATAGCCAAATCATTCAACATGAAAATATCGGCCCAGAAAACTAAATGCATGACAACATCAAAGACGCCGTTAAGATGCAAACTGGAAATTGAAGGGAAGGTTATTCAGCAGGAAATGAGATTTAAGTACCTAGGAATAGAAATCTCAGGATATGGTGATGTTGAAGCAGAGGTAAGAGAACAGACAATGAAGGCATCCAGAATAGCGGGTTGTTTGAATGACACAATATGGCGAAACAAAAACATGGACATAGAGACCAAAGCAAGAATCTACAAGGCAATGGTAAGACCTATTATGTCACATACCGCAGAAACTCGACCAGACACGGCGAAAACGAAACAGTTACTAGAGACAACCGAAATGAGAATTCTTCGCAGAATAGCTGGGAAAACACTACTGGATCGAGAGAGAAGTGAAGATATAAGAAGAACATGCAAAGTGGAAAACATCAACGAATGGATACTAAAAAGAAAAAAAGAATGGAACGAACATATTAACACAATGGACAACGGAAGAATTGTCAGAATTGCACGGGATAAGTCACCTGTAGGCCGCAGAAGCACGGGACGCCCACGAAAACGATGGTGCGACAATTTAACAGTGCAATAGGCAGAAAAACGTCTTTACGAAACAGGCAATTTGCCTAAACTAAAGAAAGAAGAAGAAGAAGAAGGTTTACATATAGAAGGAAAGAGAACAAAAGAGCAAAGAGAGAAAAGAAAGAATAATTATCGTGAAACAAAAATAAATGAGTAAAAAAATGCAAAAGAACTTATTGAACGTTCGAATAAGTTAGCAAAAGAAGATAAAGATTATTTTCAAAAACGTATAAAAATAAAAGATATGCGTATCTTGTGTCATCTAAGCATTAGTTCGATTTGGGATTTTTTTTAACTAGTTGCAACTCCAAAATTTTTATAGAAAAAATTTGGGACTGAACAGGAAGCAGTGTTTCCTGTCTCATGTGAGTGTATATATGAATACAGAAGAAATAAAGATTTAGATAATACAGAACATTTACTATTGAAAATGCACATATAGATATTTTTACAATAGCAAACTAAGTATGAGTGCATCAGAGTGTGTTTGGATATGTGCGTGCGTGCTCATGGGTACGTGACTAAAGAAAGAGCTTCTATAGTATTAATTTTTATCAGAGATGGCTTGATTTGGAATAAAAAAGAGAAGAAAAGTTAAGAAGAAAGAAACCAATAAGAAATGATTTTAAGCGTTTGACGATAGACGATAAAGGGAAATGACGGATATATATACGTGTCTAACGAAAACAAAAGAGAATGATTATTGTTTGAGACATTAGGAAGTGTCTGCTATTGATGATCTTCTGTTAAGAAGTACGAAAAATACATATGAATAGTTTTTATTATGAAAAATTAGGATATTTATATATATTTTAATATAACTACTATACACACTACTTAAAACAAATACATTTCTTAATTTTAAACCATACATTTTAAATCAAACCTTACATTTTACTTTAAATCTTGCCTTATACTTTATAAATCTTGCTTTTTTTCTTAAAACCTTGCTTACTATCTGTTCCTTTGTTGCTTATATATATAGATTATTCCCTTTATCAGCCTTTTGTTCTTTCCTCGGTTTCGGTTCCCTCCAATATTCGAGGGGATCCGGTACGACCACAAATCAGGTGATAATTTCAATTGTCGCTATTTTACAACATAGCACACTCATACCAAACAAAGGAGTTATATTTAGTTTCTCCATTCTCTTTTTTTATACATATTTAAATAAAATAAATTTAATCTTAACAGTTTTAGTAAATAAGTACTACAGATAAAATAGTATAAGTAGCGACGATATTTATCAGTTACTCGGTAGACTATTGGACAAGGATTGCTAACCTATAACTCGCATGTCTAACATTAATCCACAAAGATCTCTGAATTGAATTATGCATTGATTTTTATATTCTTTAATTTTCAGAATAAAGAATAAGATTTTCTCCATAGCTCCTCACTCAGTTACTGACCCACGAATATAACGCTGCAACAATAATAAGCCAAATTTGACCCACGCATCCGAAAATGTTCGCCATTCCTGCTATAGGCATTTAGATTTCTATTACATTTTACTTAGAGAAATTATATCTTTAAATGAATCTGTATAGTTATTCTATTTATTCCTTTTCTCTTTTTTGAAATTTTTAAGAAAAGCTTTTTATATTAAAATAATAATAAAAATTAAAAAAAAATCCTTATACAATAATAATAGCTAAAAATCTGTAAAAATTTGTAGGGATAGCTACTATTATAAAGATAGAGCCTACAAAATTTCTAATTTTTTTAACAATTACTTCAAAAATAAATAAGCATTATTTACAAAAACTCTATGCTATTTAGATAGAAAGCTTACATTGCTGCGCGACAAATGTTACAGAGAAGTTATAGATTTTAAACTAAAGGAATATCCTATTTATTTAAATCAAACAATAAAAACCTTTAGGAGCATAAACATTTAAAAATATTTAAAATATAGACCACTGTATTGTGAGCAGTATTAAAATTTATTTTTTTATTTATGATAAAAATCTTATAAGGAATGTAGCAATTTCACCTCGTTGATTATAAAAATTCGGCTCTTCTTCCATAGAAAACAGTTCCTTTTGATACGTTTGGCCGCTTAACGACACCATTTTTAGGATTCTATTATAATAAAAAAAATATTACATACAAAAAACGTAAGAAATTTCAATAAATATTAATAAGTATGCTTTGCGAATTTTAAAGATTAATAATAATGAAAAAGTAATAGAAATAGATGCATGTGATAATGATTAAGGTTTTAAGTTTTTCGCTTTCTGATAATTGGAAAATTTCGTTTTAAAAAATTTAAAAATAATCTATTTTAATGAATAACATATATTAAATAGGTATTTTTATTCTTAAAAAACTTATTTCGTAAAATTTTAAATCTTTTAAAATAACGTGTAAAAAGAAACATTTATTTTAACATTTCTAATGATCTAAGTCTCTTTTATATTCAATTGCTTATATATTATTTCATTCACAAAAAATTCATAATAATTTAATGGCAAACTGTTTTAATGTAATTTACAAAAAAAATTAAACTTGTTAATTTATTTCGACTACCTTTTCAACCATTTTAGAAAATTTTTCCTTTTGTGACTTTCACAGTTTAAAAAGATATAAAATGATAAAAAATAGAAAACTTACCTACTTATCTCAACAAATTTTAATACAAAGAATATAATAGAATATAATATGTTTTCCGATCTTACAATATTAAGAAAAACTTTCTAATAACTTGGAATCCCATGAAGAACTAAATATGTTTGTTAGTAATTTAAATGGATTATAAAAAACTAATTATCAAAAGCGATCATTCAATAAAAAAACTATTGATTTTTTTCTAAGATATTTGATTAAGCAAATATTATATTTTGGCACCCGTACATTGATTAGCTTGTCTCTGGATATATTGAGACAGGAATTATTTCTTTTTAAGACTAAGGAAGTTAATCCTTCCCCTGGCGGGGCCTGAGTCAAGTGACTGCCAGGTCTCTTAGTTTAAACAATTCAAGATTTATTAAATAAAAGACAAAATAAATCTTAGGCTTATGATAGGTTTTTTCTAATATGAATGTTATTCAAATTATTCAATCTGTTTAGTCTTGAATAGCAGAAAGAGAATGCAACAGGAAAAGGCGGGTGTCGTTAGGTGACCTAAAATATTGCGAAATTTCAATGAAAAAGAATTAACAAAGACTGAAGGAGGTAACTTACGTGACTACTGCAGAAAACACTGATAACTGATTTTACAATTAACTGGTTATATGTAACAAATAAACTACACTTAAACTCTCAATTGAGCTCGTAGTCAGTCAAAGGTAATTCAAGTGTAAATAATATAAGAGAAATAATAATATAAAATAAGATAGTAATAAATGATATAATAAGTATTATTAAATTGGAATACATATAATCAATAATAATAATAAAGATAATAATAAAAGTTATAAATATAATATATTTCATAAGGGAAACAAATCAATTAGTCAAATCGAGAATATTATATCAAATCGGAAATAGAGTATGCTTTTAGGGAATCTAATATCAAACACTGGCGATATCGCTTCTAAGAATCAAAAAAAAATTACAAATTAACAAGTTACAGTTCGTAAAGAATTTCGACTAGTCCGAGCTGTTCGTAGGCTGACAGAAGAGTGCTAACTTATTTTTCCATTATGGCAAAACTTTCGAAGTTGCTAGCGCAATCGACGAATCGCTTATTCTCATTTGCTAGTTTCAATAAAATTAGCCTTTAATATTCGTCTATTTTCATATTTGTAGTTAATATGATGCATATGACGTCAAAGAGCGTCTTCATGCAAATTTTCCTGTTACAAAATATATAAGTAATCCCACACGTATACGATGTACAGAATTCGTATTATTAATTTGCATACAATGCAATAGAGAAAATACATTGTAATCGTAAGAATATTCCTTCACATTATTACCAGTTTATAAATACAATAATTACAATAACCCCCTATCAACGCATCGTATTGCGTCTTTCCTCGTACCTATTTTTCCACGCATTCTGCTGCGTTAACATTATCACAGGTAGAAGGGAGAAAGAGGTTCTTGCTATGTCCCTGACGTGGCATAGAATACGGAATGAAAAGAATACGGTAGAGAATCGAAACTGAAATAATAAAGTCAATACGTATATTATAATTGTGGCGGAACTTCACACTTTCACCTTATTTTAAATAAAGTCATCGCAAATTGAAAAATAGTGAAGCGATAGCTTTATTTACTCTTAGGTACAAAGTGTTAATAAATAATGGAGCATAGTCATTGCAATGAATCGCTTCATACAGAATTTTTCATTTCTTAAAGTACTCATGTTACGCTGTCATTTGATCATTTTAATGTTTTGAAAATAGTTAGCAATCTTATTAGGGGTTTCACGGCCACAGCTATTAATAATATTACTACGGTACAATTATTTTACTATAGTCTAAAAGTTTCACTAATAATTTCAGAAGGGTTTGGTAATTCTCTACATATAAGGTTGTCCCATAAGTTATTTCCGCAAAACGCTATATCTAACTTAGAGCCTTTCGAGCCAAGTTTATATTTTATTTTATTTTATTAATTCTTACTCCGCCCCTTTCAGGTTTGGAGAACTTCCCTTACAAGCTCCCTTCTACAATATCTTACAATACTTTGCCATTTACCATAAACATATATATATATATATAATATATATATATCATCCTAAATAAACTAATACCAGCATATCAACTAATACTAACAAATTCAACTTAATAACTGACTTAAAATAAAAACAAACAAAAATTATCTTAACAATCTTCTCTCAAACCCTCTCCGCTTCCCTTCTCTTTCCTATCACTCGTTTTAATATTTCTTCTTCCTTCGCATCCTGACTTAGTATCACTTCTATTCCAACCTCACTACTCGTTACTTCACATGTTCCCAGTATGTGCATGTAATCTTCCTCTACTTCATTGCACAATCTACACCTCTTCTCCTCCTCCCCTTTCCAAAACTCTCTGCTTTTGCATTCATTCCCGCATCTGAATCTTGCTATTATTTTCCTATCCCTCGTTGACATATCCTTTTTCAAATACTCTGGTTCTTCCTCTACTCTTATATACTTGTATATCGCATTATACCTTGAGTTATCTATCTTATCCCTTCTCTCTTCTTGAATTTCCTTTCCATGTTCAATAATAGCTTTTCTCTTACCTTCTCTTTGAACTCCATACCTCTCATATATCTTGATTGCTTTATTCTCTCTCTTCTTATTATTCCGACCCTCATCTTTGACTCTTTCCCCATTTTCTCTCTTTCTCTGTCTCTATCCCTTTCTCTTATACATTCTTCACCAATTTTATATCCTAATCCCTTATCTTCTCTTCGAATTTTAACGCTCTTCTTAATGCTTTAATTCTCATTTTTTCATATTTACATTCTTCCTCTACTATATAATTTGGCGTATTACTAACTAACCCTAAGGTCCATTTCATATATCTTCTTTGTACACTTTCCAACCTCTCATCTTCCTCCCATCCCCATATTTCCGCTCCAAATAACGCTACACTCTCCACTAACGCTGTAAACAATTTCTTTCTTCTTTTGTAGCTTTTTTTAAATATCCTTTCTCCTATACTCCACGTATTCTTTATTACGATTATTGGTTTCTTCTTCCTCTCTTCCATGTGCCTCTCATTCCTTCCATTCTTCTGTAGTATATAACCTAAGTATCTTATCTCCTCCACTTCCTCTAATTCTCTATCACCCCACTTCCACATTCTATCTTTCCTTTTCTTTTTTCGAATTTTAGAATTTTTGTTTTTGCTTCACTCAATATCATCTTCTTACTTTACAGATACTTTCTAAACCTCCTTAGCATACCTTTCAGCTCTTCTTCTCTATCTGCTACCAAGACAATATCATCAGCATACGATACACTCCACACCTTCTCGTTCCCAACTCTACATTCTAATACTTGCCCTTTTCTCATCTCCTCAATTAAGCCCGCCATATATATACTAAAATGAGTTGGGCTTAACGGAAATCCTTGCCTTACTCCCTTTTCCATCAAAAATTCCTCCGCTTCTTCTTCTTCTACTTTGATTACATTTATCGTTTCTCAATATATATCCATAAGCCTCCTCCTTAAATTGAACCCCACCTACATCTCCCACAACCTCTCTATTAACATTTCTCTGTCAACTCTGTCAAATGCCTCTTTAAGATCCACAAAACATGCAAGTAATTTTCCTTTCGGGCTACTTAGTTTTTCATCTACGATATGTTTGATTGTATAAATCGCTTTTATTACTCCCCTCTTCTCTCTAAATCAAAGCTGGCTCTCTGTTAATTTACCCTCTACTTTCTTCTTCAACATTTCATTTATCATACTAGCGTATATTTTATAAGCTGTGCACGTTAATGTGACTCTTTTATTATTTTTTATATTATCTTTATCCTCTTTTTTGTAAATCATGCACATTGTCCCTCTTCTCCATTGCTCCGGTATCTCCCCCTCTTTCCATATTTTCCTCAATAACTCCCACAGAGCCACCTGTCTCACCTCCTTTGGCGTATATATCCACACTTCATTCTCTAACTTATGCTCACCTTGTGCCCTTTATCACAATATTTTTCCTTCTTTTCTCTCTCTCACCTCTTCATTATCCCATTCCAGTCTGCATATTGTCTGCTCTAGTGTCTTCTATTCCTCCATTTATTGTTGTATTTCTTTCATCCTAAATTTCCTCTCCTCTTTCTATTCCTCTTCCCTTTTTTCTAATATGCTAATCAAAATTTCTAATTACCTTTCCATTTGATCCAACTTCTCATTCATCACACTAATATCCTGGTTATACTTTCCAAAACATAACCTTGACTACTTAATCTCTTTTGCGCCTGCATTGCCCCTTGTTTTCATATTTCCGCCCGCTTTACCATTCATTTTATTATTTTTCAGTGACCAGTTTGAAATCTACCTTACAAATTTTTCCACCAACTCTTTATCCTCTATCCTAAACACACTTTATAACGCGTCCTCTCACTTTTACACAATTACCACCCTTAAAACTCTATTACTCTTTATAGACCCCTAAAGTTCTTACTTTACTTTACCCAACATTATCTATTCCAGTTGCTTTTCCTCTTTACCCTTTTACTTTTCAACTTATCACTCTTTTTTTTGGGATCTTTCTTTTACGCGTCCTCTCTATCTCGCGTACAAACAGAAAGTCTCTTTCATATATTATAGTTTTTTTAGAAATACTTTTTAAACATAATTAATGCAAGATCAAAGAATTTAAGAATTAAAGGAAATTAACATTGTATAAAATAAAAAATAATTTAATCACAAGATAAATGTTTTTATTTAACATTTTAATTAACATTTTTTTTAAAGAATTATAAGGATCATAGATACCAGGAAATAGCAATACTTGAGAAAATAATTCCTGTTTGTAATATAGAAAGCATAAGAAACTTTAACAAAAATAAAATTAGTTCTTTAAGAAAAATGTTTCATTAGAAATACTTTAAACACCTATGAGATTTTTAAATAGGCAAAATAAAAACTAGATAATAGAAAACTGAAAAAAAAACAAGATAAAACCATTCCAATGCTTATACTCTTTGTAACTAGAGAGATTTTTATTATAAACTTTCTTGATTTAACCGCACTGCTAAATAATGTTTAAATATTTATTTATGCGATTTGAGTAGCATAATGAATTCTTTTACGTATGAAGCATTGTTAATGTACTTCCATTTAAAAGAAATCTTTCCCACGGCTTCTGATGACCTATGACATAAGATTGTTTTTTATATAAGAAAAAACTATCCGTATGTGATCTACAGAGTTAACGATTCGAGATACTTAATACTTTTAAATTCAATAACATTTTTTAGTTGATTGATAAAACATTTTTTTTAAGATCTTATAAATAAGTTGTACAGACGTAAATAGCAATACTATTTCATATATTATAGTTTTTTTTACAAATACTTCTCAAACATACTTAATGCAACATCAACGTATTTAAGTATTACAGGTAATTAACAATGTGTAAAATAAAAAATAATTTAATCACAAGAAAAATGTTTTTATTTGACATGTTAATTAACATTTTTTTAGATCATTATAAGGATCAAAAATCCCAGAAAATAGCAATTATTAAAAAATAATTCGTATTTGTAGTACAGAAAGCATAAGAAACTTTAAAGAAAATAAAATTAGTTTTTTTAAGAAAAATGTTTTATTAGAAGTATTCTGGAAACCTATGAGACTTTTAAATAGTCAGAATAAAAACTAGATAACGGAAAACTGAAAAAATAAAAAAGATAACTATTCCAACGCTTATACTCTTTGTAACTAGAGATATTTTTATTATAAACTTTCTTGATTTAACCGCACTGCTAAATAATGTTTAAATATTTATTTATGCGATTTGATTAGCATAATGAATTCTTTTACGTATGAAGCATTGTTATTGTACTTCCATTTAAAAGAAATCTTTCCCACGGCTTCTGATGACCTATGAGATAAGATTGTTTTTTATATAAGGAAAAAATATCCGTATGTGATCTACAGAGCTAACGATTCGAGATACTTAATACTTTTAAATTCAATAAAAATTTTTAGTTGATTGATAAAACATTTTTTTTAAGATCTTATAAATAAGTTAAACAGACGTAAATAGCTATATTCTTTCATATATCATAGTTTTTTTTACAAATACTTCTCAAACATACTTAATGCAACATCAACGTATTTAAGTATTACAGTTAATTGACAATGTGTAAAATAAAAAATAATTTAATCACAAGATTAATCATACGAAATGTATAGACGAATCCGGAATCAAACAGCGACATTAGTAAGGCAAACAAAACAATATTATTGGGAGATTTTTTCGAAGAGAATGGAGAGTGACTTCTATGGACTCCCAAAACAAATCTGGTGATTTATTAGAAATCAAAGAAAGGAGGTCAACGAAATGATCGAAAAAAATCAGATCACAAGAGAAACCTGGATTAACTATCAAACAGAACTCTATAAATCAGAAGAACCTCAAGCGGAACTAAATACGCCAGAAATAATAACTAAAAGCGACATACAAATTGAGTCTAGTGATGTAGAAACAGCTATTCGAAAACTAAAGAACAGGAAGAGCTCAGGGCAAGATGCATCTCAAACGAATTACTAAAATATGGTGGCCAACGTCTCACACAACAATTAACATTCCTAATCCAAAAATACTATGCCTACACAAAGTACCTGACGAATGGCGAACTAGCACAACTATAGTTATGTTTAAAAAAGGAGACAAAAAACTACCTACAAATTACAGGGGAATAAATCTTTTAAACACTTCATTGAAACTAACAACAAAGGTTATAACAAACAAAATTAACAGCTTAACGAATCTAGAAGACGAACAACAGGGATTCAGATCAGGCAGATAGTGCACATACGCGGTTTTCATCATAAGACAGATAACAGAAAAATCAATTGAATACAACAGACCAGCATATGTGTGTTCATTGATCTGGAAAAGGCATTCGACCGTGTGCAGTTAAAGGATTTTATACACCTCCTCTATAACCGACAAATTCCGAATAATCTTTCAAGACCATAGAGGACATCTATAGAAACAATAGATCCAAGCAAGATAATTAGTGCCTTGACTGAACCGATTGATGCAAGTCGTGGTATCCGACAAGGGGATTTCTTAAGTCCCCTGCTTTTTAACATCATTATGGACGAAATAATAAGAAATGTAAGACTGCTAAAAGGATATAAAATGGGGCAACGAAGAAATAACCATCCTATGCTATGCTGATGACGCTGTATTAGTGGCCGAAAATGAGGATGATTTACAACGTCTACTACACCGATTTAACTGCATAGCCAAATCATTCAATATGAAAATATCGGCCCAGAAAACTAAATGCATGACAACATCAAAGACACCGTTAAGATGCAAACTGGAAATTGAAGTCAAGGTTATTCGGCAGGAAATGAGATTTAATACCTAGGAATAGAAATCTGAGGATATGGTGATGTTAAAGAAAGGTAAGAGAACAGACAATGAAGGCATCCAGAATAGCGGGTTGTTTGAATGACAATATGGCGAAACAAAAACATGGACATAGAGACCAAAGCAAAAATATACAAGGCAACGGTAAGACCTATTATGTCATATACCGCAGAAACTCGACCATGAACAGCGAAAACGAAACAGTTACTAGAGACAACCGAAATGAGAGTTCTTCGCAGAATAGTTGGAAAAACACTACTGGACCGAGAGAGAAGTGAAGATATAAGAAAAACATGCAAAGTAGAAACATTAACGAATGGATACTAAAAAAAAAAAAGAATAGAACGAAGACATTAACAGAATGGACAACGGAAGAATTGTCAGAATTGCACGGGATTAGTCACCGGTTGGCCGCAGAAGCACGAGGCGCCCACGAAAACGATGGTGCGACAATTTAACAGTGCAATAGGCAGAAAAACGTCGATACGAAACAGGCAACTTGCCTAAACTAAAGAATGAAGAGGAAGAAGAAGAATCACAAGTTAGATTTTTTTATTTAATATTTTAGTAAACATTTTTTTAAGAGCATTATAAGGATCCTAAATCCCAGGAAATAGCAATTATTGAGAAAATAATTCCTATTAGTAGTACAGAAAGCATAAGAAACTTTAACGAAAGTAAAATTAGTTTTTTTAAGAAAAATGTTTTATTAGAAATATTCTGGAAACCTATGAGATTTTTAAATAGTCAGAATAAAAACTAGATAATGGAAAACTGAAAAAATAAAAAGATAAAACTATTCCAATGCTTATACTCTTTGTAACTATAGAGATTTTTATTATAAACTTCCTTGATTTAACCGCACTGCTAAATAATGTTTAATATTTATTTATGCGATTTGATTAGCATAATGAATTCTTTTACGTATAAAGCTTTTTATTGTACTTCCATGTAAAAGAAATCTTTCCCACGGCTTCTGATGACTTATGACATAAGATTGTTTTTTATATAAGGAAAAAATATCCGTATGTGATCTACAGAGTTAACGATTCGAGATTCCTAATACTTCCAAATTCAGTAGCATGTTTATTTGATTGATAAATCATTTTTTTTAAGATCTTATAAATAAGTTGAACAGACGTAAATAGCAATATTCATTCATATATCATAGTTTTTTTTACAAATACATTTCGAACATACCTAATGCAACATCAACGTATTTAATTATTAGAGGTAATTATCAATGTGTAATATATAAAATAATTTAATAACAAGTTAGATTTTTTTATTTAATATTTTAGTTACCATTTTTTTAGAGCATTATATGGATCATAATTCCAAGGAAAAAGCAATACTTGAGAAAATATTTAATGTTTAGAGTATAGAAAGCTTAGAAAATTTCACGAAAATATTTTTTAAGAAAAATAATTGATTGTTTTCTATATAAGAAAAAACTATCTGTATGTCATCTACAGTGTAATCGGTTCGATATACCTAATACTTTTTAATTCAATAAAATGTTTTACTTGATTAATTAAAAAAATTTTTCTAGATATTTTAAATCCGTTGAACAGACGTTTTTATTTTTCTAATTCCATACATGTTTACAATTTGTCCGTAAACATTGCTTAAATTATTATATAAGTGACAAAGATAGTACGTGGATGGTTTCTCTAATAAGAAAGCGGCGCTGTTGTCGTTTATTTCAATTAGTTATATTTTTTACTAGGTCTCCTTGGTGGTTTCTTTTGGCCTTCTAGGGATATATTTTTGTACTTATCGTTGTCTAGCGGGTTTATGTTCGTATCCATTCTTTTTTCGTATCTGCAGGTTTACTTGTTTATTTCTTCTTTTATGGTGAGAATATTAAGTCCTTCTTTATCTCTTTATAATGGACGTACTATGAAGCACCCATTATTTTGAACATACGTAAACAGTAATATACTTCGATATATATAGTTGTTGTAGAAACACTTTGAGAACATTATTTATGCAAGATCAAAGAATTTAATGTTAAAGAATATTCTTCTTTAAATCGTTTGTAAATACAGACGTGTTTATCTACCGCTCCAGAGAATATATTTAAATAATAAATACATTGAGGTACAGTGTATCGTACTTTAGTTTGACATAGAAGATACAAGGGTGAAGCGACCAGCGTCCTAACGAAGTAACACTGCTTCACGCGGGCAACCGCGTGTTTTATCCTATGACGAAGATTTGACCATAGAAAACTAACCAAACAAACATCCTGTAACCTTGCTAATACAGAAAAGAGAGTAATCAAAATAGACGTGTGAATCGCCTGGTTGCTTTCCAAAGTTAATAGTTACTGTTAACTACGGGATTTAAATTTGGTAGAAAAAGGTCTATAGTCCTTCATTTTTAAAGTTTTTAAGATTTTTTCTTATAATCCTCGTTGCTTTATTTAATTTCTGTTTGTCAACCGGTAATTTGTTATTTTGTCAAATTATTCTCAGGTTTTGTTCTCTTGGATTTTTGATATAATATATTCAGGGAACTGGTTGCTATTCCTATATTTAGGAATAGGTGTAGAGCCTCAAACTGCATATATTATATGTTTGATAGGTAATTTATTTCAACGTCTACATCGTCGGTTTTTACCAATAGTGTTGCGGCTTTAGTAGCAGTATTGACTGTCTCTCGAAAATGAGCCCAGTTTGTAAATTATTGCATATAGAGCTTGGAGAGTTATTCTCAACAATTGTTGTGTTTATTGTTACGATGATTGGAGAATGGTCAGAAGAAAGGTCAAGTAAAGAGCATACCTATATATCTAGGAGATATATTTTTAATTATGTAAAACTCAAGCAAATCTGGGATTTTGTTTACATCTGTTGGCCAATACGAAGGTTCTCCAGAACTAATAAATGTTGTTTTAATTTTTTCAATACTTTTAAAGAGAGTTCTCTCCCTTGGGTTTACAATTTTACTGCCCCAATGGTTATTTTTAGCATTAAAATCAATTCTCGCCATGTATCTGGTGCCTAGACTTTCCGAGATGATCGAATTCTGCTTTTTGAATATTGTGTTTAGGGGGCAGTAGACTGCGTAGATAGCTAGTGGGCTATTCCAGTCTTAAATCATTACATTATTTGCCTGAAGGTAGTCTTTTTATAGGGTGCAAGTTCGTAATGTTTAAGACTAGATTTAATTATAATCGCTGTACATATGTGCTATTCAACTTGGATGATTCGTGCAGTAAACCTTAAAGACAAAAATTTTTAAGTAAGTTTTGTCAGTAAAGTGTGTCTCAGATACCAGCATTATTTGAATATCCTGATGTTTCAAAAAGCTTCCTAACTCAACTTTTCGTTGCAATAAACCGTTGGCATTCTAAACAGCGATACGTAGTCTTCGTTATTTGCCGATACTTGACAATTTACTTATGATAACTGGTAACAATGAAATGAGGATGTTTATTTGACTAGATTGTTTTTCAATGAGTTTTTCCAATTTCCTCAGACTTTCGGAAGATCTTGTACAATTGCTTGTATTTTTGTTCTTGGATGTCTCCAGGTTTGAATTATTTTATTATTATTATTATTTTATTACTATGACGGGCGATAATTTCCCTTCGTTGCCTCAAATAAGATAACAGTAGTTTTTTGTAATATTGGTTTTTCCCCACCTGGTCGGCTTGTAGTTTTGTCTAAATATATGATTTTCCCTGAGACTTGGTTTTGGGAATGTTTTCTTAAGCTGTTCTTGATACCGTACATCTCTTGTAGTTCGCAGTATTGGAGGCCGCTACATAGAATACAGGTTGGTAAAGTATCAATGGATTTTTGCAATCAGCTGTTGCGTGTTGACCTGCGCATTTGACACATTGGTATGTGCGATTGCAATACTTCTGAGTGTAATCGTACCTTTGGCACCTTTTGCATTGAACTATATCTTTCTTTTTTAGGTGGTTAAATTTTGACTATTGTATTTTTTAGTTTGTTTATTTATATATTGTGTTATTATTTGGTTTCTGTTCCAAGTCAATATAGAACATTGATAGCAGGTTATGTGTTACCCTGTGTCTTCTATTGCTTATGTTTACAACTTCAAGCCCAAGCTCTAGAAGTTCGTCCTTTAGGGCATTCAAATCAACGGAATGATGAATGTTGAGCAAGATAACCCGAAACGACCGTTCCTGTTTTAATTGATATGTGTGAAATTAGCGTTCGATGATTTCCAAAATTCTCACAATCCTTCTATAAGACTCCGGATTAGCTAGCAGGACACGAACCTGATTATTGCTTATCTTAAGAGTGTAGCTTTTTTCATGCACGACCTCTTCTAAACATTTCTTCAGCGATTAAATATCAATAACGTCATCTATATATATCTGAGGAGGAGGAGGAGGCGCTTTTCCTGACTTTCTATTTACTGGAGCCGATGCATCTACTTTCGTGAACTCACTCAGGATTTAGTACCTATTTGCTGTTTGTAAACTCCTACCATTTCATGATTTTTTTTGTTGTATCATCCTCTGCTCGTGGTGTTTTGCTGCTATAATTATTATTCGGACGCATGATCCAGTAGCTATTTCCCACGGCGATGGCCTGAATGTTTGCATATCCTGTCAGGGATATGCGAAAGGCTTATATCCATTGACGTTACTAAGTCAAAAGATTTCAAGTTTAACGTCTTTCTAACGACTTTCTAGCGCACTGGCTCCTCGATAATAGCAAAAATATATACGAGATACAAACATTGCCTAATACAATAATAAGTAGAACCACATACAACTAAAAGAGAAATACTTCCATGCACAAGATGCTAAGCCTATGGGCACACAAAAATTACTGTAACAGAATCCTGCATGTGTAAAATGTGCAAAAAATCACTTAAGACGCACTCTGTCCTCAAGAGGGCAAAATAGAAAAAGTCATGTGTGTAAACTTCAACGGTAACCACCCAGTAAATTACAAAGAATGTCAGACAAGAAAATTACTACAACAAAACTGTATCCTACGCTGCGAAAAAAAGTATTGGAAAAACCTTCTCTAGAAGATTCTTACGAAAAAACATACTAAAATAACAAATCATAAATGCCAACAGGGATAATACACATAGTTGAACTCAGCGAATCAAGGAGAAGCTACGCCGATGTAACCAAACGTGCACATACAAATACAAAAGACTTAAACACTGAGGAGACATCGGACATAAAAGAACTACTAAAACAATCTATTAAAAATACAGAAATCATTACCACAATGATAATGGAGTAAAATTCTCTTTTAAAACAACAAACGCAACAAATCACCACAATGCTAAGACTAATAACAAAAACACTACTTAATAACAAATAATGGATACACAAATAAAAATATTTGCTTGAAACAGAAACGGATTACAACAACGAATTCAAGATACCAAAGCAATCATATACACGCGCGACGTAGACATTCTACTCGTTTTCGAAACTCATCTCAAAGATACAAACTATTTAAATATTTCATACTACACCATGTACGACACAAAACATCCTTCAGGTAAAGCGCATGGTGGAACTGCCTTAACTATTAAGAACGAGATCAAACATAATCTATTCAGTAAAACAACCCACGATTACCTATAAGCCACCACAATTACCTTAAGAACTCAGGGTAATTCCCTTAAACTAACGGCTATTTATTCACCGCCAAAATTCAAAATTACAATAGATCAATGGAACTACTTTTTCAAGGCATTAGAGAATAAATTTGTAACTGCTGGCAACTTTAACGCCAAACATCCATATTGGGGATAAAAGCCACCTCACAAAGAGGTAAAATTTTAAACTCCTACATAACGAACGCAAACCTAGACATCCTCACGACAAGTGAACCAACATACTTCCCATCAGCTTCTAATAAAACCTGACTTAATAGACTTCAGCGTCCTTAATTGCCTAAACCTAATGCACTTCAAAACCGAATTATCACTTGATTTCAGTTCATACCATTCACCTATAATAATAACTTACAGAAAAAACCTATAATATAAAAACTCTGTACAATGAAAGTACAAATTGGATGATCTTAAAAGAAACTTCAGAATCAAAATTAAACTGTAATATTCCGCTCAAGACCTCTTTACAAATAGAAAAAGCTTTTATAATTTATCATGTGGTATACAAGAAGCAGCGTGGGCATCTACATCTCAAAATGTTATACCCAGAAGTCGTGTTACGGTCAGAGCAAACCTTGCAGTCCCTTTTTGTGCTGTTTTGCTAAGTCGCTTGATTTAAGATTTCAAATAATCGGACACTGCAGCAGCGCAGCTCGAATTCACACTTGGAATCAACTGTGCGCTGTATCGGCGCCGCTCGAGTGAAAAGGGTTTACTCATCACCTTATCAGATTCATTCCATTATTATTTTAACATTATTTAATATTTTATTTTTATGGATTACATATATAATTATGGATACACAGAACATGTACTTAGGTTATCTACTTGGCCATCTAATCTTCTTACTTCCGTTAAGAGTCTTCTCTACAGATATCGCTTCTACTGCGCACGCATGCCTACATACACACTCTACTTATACGACTTAATACCTAGTATAAGTAGCATGAAAATTACTATTATCATAACTGTAAATTCTTATAGACTGATATCGCTCTTATCACTACTATCTAAATTGCTGGAAAAAATAATATAAAATAAAAAGAATAATTTCGGACAAAAACCTGATTCCTGACCATCAATTTAAATTCTGAAACAAACACTCTACCGTTGAACAAGTATACAGACTTACTAATACGATAATCACAGCTTTAGAAAATAAAGAGTACTATTCCGCCGTCTTCATAGATGTAGAAAAAGCTTTCGATAAAGTGTGGCATCACGAATTATAACAAATAATCAATAAACACTTTCCACACTCGTATTACAAACTCCTAAAATCTTACCTTTCTGAAAGAACAATTTACGTAAAAAAAAAGATACTCATTCAAACATCAAACAAATCAAAGCTGGGGTTTCGCAGAGAAGTATCTGTGGACCTGTTCTTTACACCCTCTATACGGCAGACATACCAATAAACGCAAACTGTACAGTCTTAACATTTGCAGACGACACGGCAATGCTTACCATAAACAAAGACCCACAACAAGCAATTCAATCGTTACAAAACCAAATCAACTCTCTCGAAGAATGGCTACATAATAGGAAGACCGAGGTAAACTCTACCAAGAGTAAATATATTACGTTTAAGCTGAGGAAAAACAAAATACCGAAACTACAATTATATAATACAGAAACTCCACAAGTAACAACAGTCAAGAATTTAGGACTACACCTAGATTCCAATCTAACATAGAAAAAGCATATAAATGACAAAATCGAAGAAATTTGCTTAAAAAGGAGACAAATGGATTGGCAAACTGGAAAAAAAATCAAAACTTAGCATATAAGACAAACTAATAATTTGGAAAAAAATAATAAAACCAATCTGGACTTATGGAATACCGCTAAGCGGTATAGCAGCGAAAAGTTCCTTTGCTAAGCTCTATGCTAAGCAATCCATAAACTCCTTACGAACAATCGTGAATGCTCCATTGTACGTCCGTATCGAAGAGATAATAAGGAAAGACTTAAATATTCCCACAATAGAAGAAGAGATAACCAAGTCAACCTGCAGATACAAAAGAAGAATTGATACGCACATAAACCCGGTAGCAAAAGATAACTAAAACCAATATATCCGTAGAAAGCTCAAAAGAATCCACCCAGAAGACCTAGTAAAAACTAAACCTAAATGAAATAAACGACAATAGCGACACTATCTCATTAGAGAAACCGTACACGTGCTACCGTTTTTCACTTATATAACAATTTACCAAATGTCAATGGACAAATTGTAAATTTGTATGAGTTAATATAAAAACAAACAAACAAATATTACAGAAAATTAACAATCTATAACATTTGAAAGAATTTAATTATCAGTTAAATTGTTTATTTAACGTTTTAATTATATTTTTTCTAAGCATTATATGAATAATTAATCTTACGAAAAAGCAATATATAAAAAAATTCTTCCAGCTGCTAGTATTGTACGCAGAAGAAACTTAAACAGAAATTAAGTTAGATAGGAAGAACAATGACGCAGTATTAATCCAGTACACCTATGAGATTTTCAAATAGTAAGGATAACAACCTGTTTATGGAAAAGTAAAAAGATTTATAATATAATTATATCTATGGTGCGTGTGCAAAGCGATTTGAAATTTACAGCATAAAGTTAGTTGCCCTAAAGCTATCTTGTTTTAATGTTAACTTATACCATATATAAGAAAAAATCAGTTACTTCTTTGACTTGTCACCAGAGAGCGAATACCATTTGCCGTTTCTCACAAGTAAAATGCTATATTTGATCTCTATATATGATTCGATCAGAAATAAAATTTTAGATCGTACTTCATGGGATCATCTTTGTAGTATATATTTAAAACTGCTTTTTATAAAGCTGAGTCGATGTAACTACGATGACAGCTTTAGCTCTCTTCTTTGAGTGGAAGGACGGATTCGGAATTTTGGTTTTAACATCAAGATTTTGGTCACTGATGATCGTTTACTCCTATTACTTAATGAAGAGAGCTAAAGGAAGTAGAGCTTTCCGAATAAATATTAAAGGAACATTTAAAATTAGCTTTATATTTAATTATATCATTTTCTTCCCAACGATTTTCAAAGCGAAAACATTTTTAGAAACGTTGTGATTGAAAACTTTACGAAACGAGAAAGCAGCACAGAAAAAAGAGCAAACATTCAAAGCTATAAAAACTATAAAAACACTAAAAATATTACAGGAAATTGGCAATATCTTCAACTGATTACTTGTGCTGTAAATTAAAAAATATTATACTAATAAGTAATTCGAAAAATATTTTCTTTTCCGATCTCAGGATTAAGTTAGCGATTTATTAATGAAATTTTCTAATGAAGAGGATTGCCTCTTATCAAGCAATAAAGTACAGAAATACCGTTGTTACATGTTACAACGATAAAATTATTTTTGCATATTTTATGTCATTATTCTTTTCCTACTGTTATAAAAACAATAGTATTATTTAAAAATTTATCAGTATCGATATTTACTTAACTTATAATTTTTTACTATTGGTTGTTTTAAAGTTACGGTGATCTACACGACAGTCAATCAGTTAAAGAAAAAAGTGGCAATTTTTACCAATAATCATTAATTAAATTAGTAACATAGCTTATATGAAAAAATCTAGTGTAATTTTGAACAGATTATATGCCTCTACTTTTCTTTTATGGAAATAATAATTTTATTTACACATTTTTTAATTCTGAATATCAAAGTTTTTATAATCTCTAAATATGAATCGCGACATTTAAATATTATTTATTTTCGGTCGTAAAGAATAATAATGATAGGAATGTTAGGTAGTCATCGTCTTGATATATAAACAAAACGTGAAAACGTGAAAACACTCTAAAGTTTTGCAGTTTGCTAGATACTATATCTGACTCTTTTTTTATACAAGCTCTTTTCTCCTACGCTATATATCATATATATGTTATAGGGAAAGTTTGACCTGCCAAAATTATGAGTTTTTCATTGCTGTTGTCCACAATGCCAGGCATTTTTAATCAACGTAGGAAACAAAAAAATTGTTATAATCTGGCTAATACATAATTAATTAGACTATTACACAATTTAATTTATTTATTTATAACCTTTTTTCTGATTGTTCTTAATTTAAACTCTAATGACTGTACTTTTAATTTTATTATAATTGTGCAAAATCAATTTAAAAGAATTGAAGTTAAATGTAATAAAAATTTAGGACACTTTGTAGCTTTTGATCTTATAATACTTATGTATTTATTCTGCTGTGTGGCAGAATCGTCATAAGACCTAATGTAAAATAACAATTATTTTAAATTGGAATAACATTTAAACGACTATAGAAACAATTTTAAGTTTTTACAATAGCTTATGCAGTTAGATAGAGGTATTCTTCTCAGTTAATATTTACTTCGTAACGTTTTATTACACCTTTTTAACAACTATAAATGCTTATACGAATGCTATAATATTTAATTAAACAAATATTAAATAAAATTAAAAAGTTTAATCTTAGGTATTCTGGCCATAGTTTTTTAAGATCTTTGATCAAATGTAAAAGTTTTTAAAGACTATACATTGCACCATTAACGAAATACAGACAGCAAATCTTTTGCAAGAAAGGAGTAGTAGGATTTCTAAAAAAATTTTTATATTTATTTACATTTCAGTAGCGTGATGAGTTAAAACACAGTTTCTTTAACGTAATATCGTCGAAGTGAATCCTCGACATGAAAAATTTTTTCTCTTGATTTTCTTTGTTCCGTTTTTATTTTTGGTATTTTAAGGTATGTTTAATTTACTTTATACTTTTCTAAATTTTTATTAGAGTATGTTATATTAATTTTATAGGTAATATTATAAACATAGTTGCACCTTAATTATAAATCGTGAAAAGTGCTTGAAATTATACTTCTTTTAAAGTGTTTGAGAAAAGATGATGAAAATGAATTTTTACGATGCTTGAACACCAATCACTAAATCTACATCTTGAAGTTTGTCGGAATTTACGATGCGTCGCACATCTATTTCAAAATTACGGCATAAGGTAAATCGATAATTCTCCCTTAAATTAAGTTTGGACTGATAGGTATCTATATTCTGATATTTTAATATACACATCACATCATCATTTATTATTCATGAATATTGGTAATAAAAGTATTTTTTGAGGTTAACTAAGGTATGTATAGTAATATATTAGTTTTAATTCCTTTCATTTCTTCTCTATAGTGATCATCAATTAAAGTTGAAAATGAATAAACGATAACATGCTGTGCGTTTTTGTATACCTTAACTATAGGATGAATTTTTTTCTGATTTAAATGTAAGAATACTGATGAATTACAATCGTACTCTTTATAGTAATATTATAAAAGACAATAGTAGTAGATTAGCAATATTATGTTCAGAAACATACTTTACTGAGTTAAATATGTTTATTATATTATTTTTTCATTCAATTTATGGTACTCTGCTTCTGTATTTATATTTGTTATATTTCATACATAAACTATTTTCTTAAATAGTTTTATCTAAGAGTATGCGGCTGTAAGAAAAAGACTTTGTTCCAGCATCGGATCTATGCATATAAATTTCATTTTCCAATGGGTTAACAATATAAAGATTTCTTTTAACTAATTTTTTATTCGTAGAGATCCCATGTGAATTATTATGCGAATAGAATTCAACCACTGTAACAAGGAATAAGCAAGGCATGGATTCGTTACAAGGTAAAAAAAATAATGTTTCTTCTGATAGAAACAAATATTGTGATTCTCTTGAAAAATATTTATTCAAAGCATTAGAGAACTTATTCTATCTCCATAGATGATCAATCATTTTACGTAGAGAGAGCGCATTATTTTTACCAACGATAAGAAGAAGCCGATGGTATTGAAATCATTAAAGATTTTTGAAGACACAGTCTTCTTTTATTTATACAAGAAAGAAACCATGTGCATTAATTTTCTATCAATAGAATTAAAAAAAGAATGCATTTTTGTGTTGCTTATAAATTATTTTTAAAAAAATTTCTTTTTAAACTATAATCTCTTGCAGATTCTGTGTTAGCCCAAAAGCTGCTATTCTCAGGGAAGTAAAACAAGGTTTTATAATTCATCGAGTTAATGGGTCCCAGTCACCAGGACACAGTGTGTCCTCAGGTTGCGGATAGATGAATGGCCTATTTTCTCGGATAGGGATGAGGTTAGTTGCGAACAAAGTGAA
>NW_025113024.1:0-52137 GCF_010416935.1 Polistes fuscatus
CGGAAAGAGCGAATCAAGCCGACTGTCAGTGGCGTAGCGGCTATTGAAAATTTCCCGCTACCACTTATGCGTCAGGGACGTACAAAGATTTTTTAGGATTATTGCCTATTTTAGAAATTTGTGCGCAGGATTCGCCCTTAGGCCGACAACCCACTATATGACTTACTTAAAAAGGATGTGACCTTAGCTTTCGGCAAGGAACCACCTGCGCAGCAATGAAGAGTTAAAAGATAAATTAGTTTAAAGCGCCAGTGTTTGCCATCTACAACCCAAACGACGAGACAGAATTACACTGTGACGCGAGTTCGTAGGTTTCGGTGCAGTTTAATGCAGAAAAACCAGATTTGAAATTCCATCCTATCTTTTATTTTTCGAAACGGACCACGAGTGCCAGAAAATCGCTATCACAGTTTCGAAATAGAGAGACCCTTGCAATAATTTATGCGTTAAAAAGATCAGGATTTACCTACAAGGGATCAAGTTTAAGATAATTACAGACTGCAACTCGCTCAAGCTCACTTTAGATATAAAAAGATATCATCCTAGAATCGCCCGCTGGGCGTTGGAATTGCAAAGTTACGATTACACCGTCGAATATAGGGAGGCACGCGTATGGCGCACGTAGATGCTCTTAGCCCGTCAGCTTACGTTATGGTTGTGGAAGACAAAACTTCGAATTTAACTTGTCGGTGTGCCAGAATCAAGACCCCGAGATTAGAAAATTACGCCAGCCGGTTAGAAACCACCGACCGAGATAAGTTTTACGAAATGCGGAATGGCTTAGTAATCGGAAAAGGGCGATGAACTTTTATTTTACGTACCGTCGGCGATGGAAGGAGCTATTGTTCATAAATATCATGACGAAATGGGCCACTTAGGATTAGACCAAAACTCACGACATTATCTTGCAGAACTACTGGTTTCCAAATTTAAAAGAGAAGGTATCGGTCCACATTCGAAATTGTCTTAAATGTCTATATCTCACAGTCCGAGTTCGGGTAAACCGACGGGCAGCTTACATAACATACCAAAGGGGAACGTTCCTTTTCACACGATACACATCGACCATTTTGGCCCTATAGACAAGCAAAGGTCGACGAAAGCGTATATATTTTTGGTTATAGACGCATTTACGAAGTTCTTGAAATTGTACGCCACTAAAACCACTACTAGCAAAGAAGTGATTAAACACCTGACAGATTATTTCCACAACTACAGTAAACCCGTGAATACTATATCGGACAGGGGAACATGCTTTACCTCGAAAGAATTTTCGGATTTTATGTTTTATGTTAAGTTCAAATGTTAATCACATAAAGATCGCCACAGGTTCACCTCAGGCAAACGGGCAAGTCGAAAGGTATAACAGGACCATAGCGCCAATGTTAGCCAAATTAAATGACAAAACATCGGGAAAAAATTGGCATCAATTTTTAACGGATATTGAATACGCTTTAAATAACAGTCCGAATGCATCAACCAGGGTATCTCCTAGTAATTATTATTCGGTGTAACCCAGAGGGGTGACATTGTCGATAATGTCCGTAGTTATTTAGAAAACACCATCGCGAATAGCGAACGCGATTTAAAAGCAATTAGGGATAAGGCCGAAGATAGAATGGCTGAGAAGCAAAATTATAACAAGAGGTATTATGATAAACGCCATCATAAGATACGGTCAGAATTTAATGTCGGTTATTATGTGGTGGTAAGGAATTTTAATAGCACTCTAGGGATTGGAAAAAAACTGATACCAAAATTTAGGGGTCCGTACGAAGTTATAAAAAAATTACGAAACGATAGATATGTAGTTGCCGATATAGGGGGCTTCCAAATATCTCAAAGACCGTATCAGGGAACTGGGAATATTGTAACCTGCGTCCCTGGCGAGGAACGGAACAGGCCAAAGAATAGTAGAGAGAGAAGAGAACAATATCGAGTTTTATTTAGTAACTTTATCCTTATGATTAAAACTCAATTGTATTATGTTTCATTTATTTCCTTTAAAGATATGTACCGACAGTTATAAAAGTTTATATTTAGTATATTTTATCCTTATGATTAAAATCCAATTGTATTATGTTTTATTTCATTTCCTTTTTAAGATTATCACCGAAATCGCATCTCGCTTCATGTTTGTAAGAATGAATATTATTTTAGTTATTGATTAGATCAAAAAGAAAAAAAAAAAAAAAAAAAGAAAGAGGAGAGAAAAAAGGAGAGAGAAATATTATATCCGAGTGATTTTATTTCTTATCTATGCGTTTATTTAATCTTTAGACCCTTTTATATCAGCATTTTTTGGACCTTTTATACTAGCCTTGCGCTTGTGTTTATTTTGTAATTGTATTTCTTATGTATGGATTATCATATATTTTTTCTTTCAGATTATTACTTTTATTTATGATTGTATTCTTATGTTTGTATTCATGTACTTCTTATGTATGTATTAACCTTATGTTCATGTTCATTTTACGTTGCGTCTTTATGTATGTGTGATGGTCTAGTGACCGAGGGCGGTCACCGTCAGGACTGGCCGATTGTAAACGTCTCATGCAGGTTCGTGCACGTTGGCACCTGCGTTAGTGTTAGTGCGTGTGGATGTTTGATTAAGCTTAGATATTCTTAAGATTAAATGTGAAGAACATAGGCTGTATGCGTCATCCGTGGAGGGGGGCCGATGCTCCGTTGTTCGACGGAAAAGTATAAAAGGGCAGTCGGACAATAGAGGGTAGGAGTTAGTTAGTTCAGTTTTGTTGGCTTTATGAAATCTTATGTGCTGGGGAGTTTATAATATGTAGAAAATAATCATAGGTTAAACAGGGAAAAACTAGATGAATTAAAAATAGGACCGTACAAAATTGTATTTGCGCAATTTTAAAGAAAAACATATTTAATAGATATATTTATAGTTACCTAAAGTACTTTGGTAAAATAATTTTATTTTGTTCATTTTTGGAATTTTCTATAAACTGACTGTTATTGTTACTCTTCAAAAATCTCATAAATTTTCAAAACAGTACTATTGCATCATTGTTCTATACATTCTAATTGAATGCTTGTTAATTGTACTTTAGAGTGCAATACTTAAAACTGGAAATTTGTTTTCTAAGTTTAACTATTTGATTAAACTAATGATTTTGTTAAATTTTAATAGAGGTTATAATTAAAACCTTTTAATTGTATTATTTGCGATTTATTTCTCTTCAATATATAATAAAATGTTTTAATTCCCAAGTAGAATATTCACAAATTTTGGTCATCCATTATAAATGTTCAATGAGTATTATAAAAAAAGTTATATTAAAGGGGAATATATTCCCTTTTACGTCGGTATTACAGATTTATAGGATCTTGAAAAAATTTTTCCACCTTGTCACTGTTCCAAGTTCCATGATTAAAAAGATCATGAAAGGGTCGAATCATTTCCTTATACATTGCATGCAAATTTAATTTGTCTAGTCAAAAACATTATTAATTCACACGTCATCGCTATTTTACTTATAACATATTTTCAAAAGAAATGTACAATAACAATGCATCATATATAGAAACATTTAAAGTGCTAAATAAATATTTCCAATAAATGTATTTGCGCAATTTAAAAGAAAAACATATTTAATAAATATATTTATAGTTACCTAATGTACTTTGGTAAAATAATTTTATCTTGTTCATTTTTTAAATTTTCTGTAAACTGACTGTTATTGTTACTTTTCAAAAATCTCATAAATTTTTTCAACAGTACTATTGCATCATTGTTCTATAAATACTAATTGAATGCTTGTTAATTGTACTTTAGAGTGCAATACTTAAAACTGGAGATTTGTTTTCTAGGTTTAACTATTTGATTAAACTAATGATTTTGTTAAATTTTAATAAAGGTTATTAAAAATTTTTATTTGTATTATTTGCGATTTATTTCTTTCAATATATAATAAAATTTTTTAATTTCCAAGTAGAATATTCACAAACTTTGGTCATCTAGTATAAATGTTCAATGAGTATATATAAAAAGAGTTATATTAAAGGGGAATATATTCCCTTTTACGTCGGTATTACGGATTTATACTATCTTGAAAAAATTTTTCCACCTTGTCACTGTTCCAAGTTCCATGATTAGAAAGATCAAAAACGGTCGAATCATTTCCTTATACATTGCATGCAAATTTAATTTGTCTATACAAAAACATTATTAATTCACACGTCATCGCTATTTTATTTATAACATATTTTTTTTAAAAAGTACAATAACGGCATCCATATGCAAAAGCATTTAAATTTAAAGCAAATTTTATACTTAACTATTTTATTACAGTCATCCGTAAGGATATAAGTAGCAGCAACACTGAATAGCTTTATTGGACAAACGAATGTTTAGCTAATAGTTTTGCTCGTATAGGTACATTTATCAAATATGAAACTTGAAGGTTTAGATGAAAATTCTGTGGTAATTTCTGGAATATCAGGAAAATTTCCAAAGAGTGACAATATCAATGATTAAGGGAAAATCTATTAATGGAGAAGATTGCTTATCTGAGACTTGTGAAAGATGGAAATTTGGTAAAAATATGTTCAATTATATTTCATACAGAACTAAAATGTTATAATGTTCGTTATTTTTGATTCAATAAATTATTATTTTTTAGGTCATTTGTCTAAAGTACCATCGCGTTTAGGAAGTATTTCTAAATCTAAATTTGATAATTTTTTTTTGGAATTAATGCATTACAGACTCAAGTAATGGCACTAGAAATAAGATTGGCAATGGAAGTTACATTTGAAGCGGTCATTGATGCTGGAATTAATCCTGTAGAGCTACGGAACAAAAATACCAATGTTTACGGGCTATTGAGTTTATTTTTGAGGTGATAGTTATCTCATGGACCAAATAGGTCAGGTAAGTAATTAGACTAATCTAATAGAATTTATGTAAAGGTAAAATTATTCGATGTGCAATTATTTCTATATTCATTTTAGTAAAATGGATATAGTCTACTTGGGTTTTGCCGTGGTTTGCTATCAAACCGGATCTCGTTTTGCATGGGTTTTACTGGCTCAAGCTGCACTATCGATTCAACCAGCACATCATGTTCATTAGCAATTCAAAAGCGTACGAAGCTATAAAAGCTGGAGATTGCGATTATGCGATTGTTAGTGGTGGTGTTAAGCTTACTTCCCCAAACATCTTACCAACTGTATGATTTAGGTACAATAAGAGTATACTAGATATTTAATTCCTGTTCTTGCATGTAAAAAAAAAAGGCAATTTTTCTTATATTTTTTATATTTCAATGATAATAAAAAGTCTTAGAACAGCAATTTGAATTTTTACGTAATTTATAAGTAATTTTTTGTTTTGTGCATTCCATTATTTTGGTTTGTTTTTAACGGACGGGGTAAATAGATCTTTTGGTAAAAAAGCGTCAGGATTTTCGAGAAGCGACTCAAAAGGAACAATTTTCCTTCAAAGAGCAAAAAATGCAAAGCGAGTTTATGCCGAGGTCGTTAATTTTTGTGTTATGCACACTGAAGCAATCCCGAGAAACACTTGTCTATTTCCCACAGCTGAATCTTAGGTTCAAATAATAAAACAGACATTGAAACACTGCGGTCTAAAGCCAAGCGACGTAACTTACATAGAGGCTGATGTTACAGCAATCAAATCGATGGATCTCGAAGAATTAAAGGCAATAGATCTCGTTTATAGTAAAGATCGAAGTCTTTCTAATCTTCTTTTAATAAGATCTGTTAAGTCAAACATTGGTAACGCATATCATAATAATGCAATAAATTCAATAATTAAGGTAAATTTTCTGAAACGACAAAATAAAATATAAACAACACAAATTTGGTTTAATATTCTACATTTGTTTATTTTTTATTTCTATTTACTATTTCTATGGAGACTGAAGTTATACCTCTTAATCTTCATTATTCCGAGCCTCCAGGAGAGGCCTAATGCCTTCGGGACGGACGCGTAAAAGTAATTACAGAACCAGCACCTTGGACGGATTGTTACGCTGCTGTTGACACAGCCGCTTTAAACGGTTCCTTCTCTCACGTTATCCTAAAACGTCATTAAAAAAAAAGCAAAGGAGAAAACTTTCACCTGATAATATACCACGACTTTTTGTAGCTTCTTGTCGAACTCATGAAATGATATCGTCAATCTTTAATATTGTAAGATATTTATTTTACAACCGAACTGATTATGCCAAGTGATCGTGAATTAAATTCTATTTGTTTTTAGTTAAATTCGAGAAGAGGAGATGATGAACTGGCTCAATTAATTATTGATATTACTGAGAAACCATTTCCTAATTCTCTGTATTGTGGGTATACAGTAATTCCAGATTTTGAATCAGTTGATTCAGAGAAATCGATAGAGATGGTTCAAGCTAATTCGTCAGTTCAATCTCGAGAGATCTGGTTCGTTTTTTCGGGGATAGGAACACAATGGACTGGAATGGGTATTACAAATTTTATACTTAAATTAATAAAAAAAGTTACATCTCTCTCTCTCTCTCTCTATCTCTCTCTCTCTATGTCTCCCTTCCGCACGTATATATTAAATGTAAAATTTTTTCTTAGATGAATCACTTATGAAGATACCAATCTTTCCCGAAGTAATAAAAAAATGTGATTTAGTTTTAAGACTTCGAGTTTACGATATTGTACATATATATGCGATAAAAATCCAACCATATACGATAATATTAAAAACTGCTTTCTGGGAATAGCAGCAATAAAAGTAATAACGTATCTGATATATCCTTTTAGGCAGTGTTTATATTTTTTTTTAAATGTATAATTTCCGATAATTGTTACATAGATTGGTCTGGTGGATATTCTATATGCTGTTAACGTGAAACCGAATTACCTAATCGGGTAATTTGTTTGTGAGCTGGGTTGATCTTACGCAGATGGTTGCTTTACTGCAGAGGAAATGATTTTAAGCGCTCTTCCAAGTGGTTTCGCTTTAGTAGAAAGTGATTTGATACACGGAACGACGGCCACAGTAAGTCTGGGTTACAAACAGTTGTAACATTTCTGTCCTGAAGACATTGATGTTGCTTGTCATAATGGACCCGATAGTTCTACCATAAGTGGACCTACCGAGTCCATAAAAGCTTTTGAAAAAGAATTACAAGTAATGCTTAGAAGATTTCTTGATATAAATTTAAAATATTAAAATTTTGAAACTCTAATTATTTTTTATTTAGAGTAAAGAAATATTTGCTGAACCCGTGCTTACTAGTAATATTGCTTTTTATAGTCGGTACATTTCTCTAGCTGGTCCAAAGTAATTAGAATATTTAAAAAAAGTCATTTCTCAACCAAAATATCGCAGTAAACGTTGGATATGCAGTCTATTCGAAAAATGAGTGGCATTTAATGAAAGCTCACTTATCTTCACCGGAATATCATACGAATAATCTCCATTCTCCTGTCATTTGAAGAAATATTACAAATGTTACCCAAAAACGCTATAAGGATTGAAATTTCACCCCATGGACTTCTACAGGTTTAATTGTTAGAAAATATTTTTAATACAATTTTTTTAAATTAAATAACCTAATACTTTCAATTTATTAGGCGATTCTTAGAAAATCGTTGACAGTAGTTGCAATAATTTATCATTAACAAAACGAGGTCATAGAGACAATGCAACTCTAATTTTATCCACATTAGGAAAGCTTTATAATCTTGGATTTCCAATTACGTAAGGAAAGCTTTATCAGAGAGTTCCTTATCCTGTTTCTAGAGAAACCTCATCTATTCCTCCTCTTGTTTGATGGGAACATAGTTCTAATTGGTAAGTACAAAATAGACTTTTCTCAAATAGATGGTATAAATTATTATTGTGTTTTTTTGACAGGCACGAGGAAGGTGGAAAATCGCGGGAAACTCGAAAAACTAAAGAACTGGTAGATTTGAAATCAGATAAATACAAGTTTTTAGGAAATTTTAAATGAACGGCAATGTTATCATTTCTTTAGCTGTCTATTTAAAGTAGGTTCTACTATTTACATTTTATTTATTTTATACTGAATAAGGATGATAATTCTTTTATATTTGAGAACATTATTCACAATAAATTACTAGTAGTACCTAGAAACGACAAAATTTATTTCATTTTATGATATTTGAAAGTATAATAGTAATCCTATAAATATAATTTTTAGAACAATATTTGAATTAATATAAATTTTCAGGTTCTGGAAAATTTGAAGTAAAAACCAAAGATGATTATGATGGCTTCTGGACCTATTCGCTTAGCAGAAACAGAGAAGAGAGATATTCCAGACAAATCATTTTAATAGAAGAAGAATCAGAAATTCTAGACGGAGAAAATATTTACTCTAATCTACCTTTAAATGGTTACCAGTATGAAAAATCATCCAACATTATTAGTGAACTTTCTACATCATGTTCAAATGGAACGCTTAAATGGAACAGAGACTGGAAGTTATTAATAGAAGGATTAGTTCAAGTCCATATTTTTTATTTTTTTTAATTTATTTATTCTTACTCCGCCCCTTTCGGGTTTGGAGGAAAGTCCATATAGCAGTAGGAATAAAAATATGTTGGTGCAAGTAGGATACAAAAACTAGTCATCGATATGGAACAATTAACAGCAAAAATGAAAGAAAACAATGGTAAGCATTTGAAACCTAATATAAACTTACTCGTGGTTATTTATACAATATACCAAATGTTAAAAAACTCTTCAAATTCTTTAGTACATAAGTAAAAATTGAAATAAATGTGTATAATGTTAAGAGCATTTTTGGACTAAAAATAAATAATTTTTAATTTTCTTTATTTATAATCAAAGAATAAAAATTAAAAATTAATATTCTTTATTGAATTACACTTTTATAATATATTATTTATGACTGTTTCCTTAAAAATAATAATCAGAAGCTATTTTTTAACGTTCAAGTACTAACACTTACAATTAGAAAATACTAAAATAGACAATTTGTTAAAACAAAAACGACTAGTATGCAATAAGGCAATACTTATTTTTTTTTCAAACGGCATTAAAATAGTTTTTACACCAAATATGCTCGTAATTCAAACTTGTTATATTATTAAAAAACATTTTTCTGATCACTTACTTAAATATCGTTTTTATAAATGTTATCACCAAAAAGAATGTAATGTATCATAGTTTAAGAAACTATTAAATTAAATTGACTTCTTTTCGTAGCCTTACCGATGAAGTTTGAAAAATGGGAAAATGTAATTGCTTGCCCTGGAATTGCAATGAGTAGAATCCAATTTAAAGGAATAATATTTAAAAACAGGAAGAAGAAAATTGTTTCGGAAGAACTCAGATTTATCCAGATAATAAAACACAGATGGATATCGACGACGTATTAAATGCAACACTATGATTAATTTCAAAAAATATTAGCGTGAACAGTGAAGAAAATATATTGATAACGAATGAGTCAAAAAAGAAAAATGAGAATATTTTGGATTTTCTCAAAAATACCTTAAAAAGAATGAGGAAAAATTTCAATAAAAAATTAATTGCTAGAGAATTGCTTTATCAGACAATCATTGAAAATTTTATTTTGACGATTATAAATAACGCGCATTATACCGATGTAAAAAAACTTATTAGTACTCTCTGTAAAGAATCATCTTTATTGATAATAATTGAAACAAAATAAGAATATGATACGATTTCTGTATTGACAAGTTTGGGATTAAACATCGTTCTGAAAATAAAAATTGCTCTTTGTCGTACAGCTCTTCTTTTACATAAAGAAAAAAATTTAAGTAAAACTGTTTTCGTTAAAAACCACGAAAACTTTTTAGATCGATTAAAAATCTGCTTACAAGACTCAAAATATGACAATGTTATATTTGTGGTTAACACTATTATCGATAATGATATATTTGAGATAATTCGAGATATAAAAAGAGAACCGGGGTACAAAAAATTTCAAATTTTTTATCTACAAAATGCTAAGGCACCGAAATTCTCTCTTCAAAATCAATTCTATGAATTACAAATAAAACGTAATTTTCGTGAAAATGTATTAGTATATTAACGGGGTATGGGGCACATACAGATGGATGCCATTGCGAGTAAAGTCTACTTCTTTTATTCGTTGGCAAGCAAAAATTATTAAATCAGGCTCATTAGTATGGATGGAAAAATTCCCATTGATTAAAGAAAAAAATAATAGGATTGTGATGGTTAAATGTTCTGCATTTGACTTAGGTGTATACGAAACTGGTTAAAAAATGATGTCAGCCTAGAATCACAGATATCTATTACAGAATATTCTGGGACAGATGAGAGAGATCGTAGAGTAATGGGACTAGATGATAAATTCACTATTAGTAATGAAATTTCAGCTGATCTAGATTTTACTTGGATTATTCAAGACACTTTGAGCTTCAAAGATGCTTCAACAATTCCCTAAGCCTATTTTGCAGCTTTCTGCATTTTGTATTCGGATACTTGGGTGTTTAAACCAATTAAGACTGTATTAATACATTATAGTGCTAGTGATGTAGGAAGGACTCTCATAAATTTATCCTTATCTTATAATTTTGATGTTTACACTACTTACGAAACGGATGCAGAAAAACAGGTGATCGAGTCGTTGCGACCACGTCTACCACAGTCTAATATTATCAATGTTAAAGAGTATAGAATGAATATTATGAATATTACGAAAGGCAAAGGTTTTGATTTTGTAGTTGCAAACTATTCCTTCTTAGACGATATGGAAAATTGTTTAGACATTGTTAAAATTTTAAAACATTTATTAATGATCTACGATTCTAAAGGGCCTAATTACAATCCATTACCACTATCTAATTTTATACGGTTCATAAATGTATATAGCTACTTTTTACAAGACCTTATAAAATTACCAAAAAAAAAAGAGAAAATCAGCGGAATTGATGAGAAAAGCTCTACAGGCGGGTATAATAAAACAAATTATATCACGAAGAATTATGATTCAGGGAGCAACAGATGAAAGAAAATTTGAGGCTTGTGAACGTTACGGAAAAGTAATTAAATATGTATAAAGTTTATGAAATAATAAGTTCGATTTATTGACAATTATGATACGAGTGTATTTTTTTACAGGTTTTGGTCAACTTGGAAAA
This sequence comes from Polistes fuscatus, assembly GCF_010416935.1. Lineage (NCBI taxonomy): Eukaryota > Metazoa > Arthropoda > Insecta > Hymenoptera > Vespidae > Polistes > Polistes fuscatus. The sequence continues at coordinate 11,149 of NW_025113024.1, forward strand.
AGAAAAGAAATTCTCTAACTTCACTCCTCAACTTTCTTTCATAGTGTAACGACCGTTCCTGTGTCCTGATGCAAGAGTTATAGGGCGTTATTATTTAAATAATAGTATGTCAGGATTAAAAGTTTGGAATACACATATTTAATCGTACATAAAATCACTTAAACGTAGATCTTTGTAATTACATAAGAATAATATAAGAAAACATATGACGTAAAAACCGTAAGACATAAGACATAAAACTCAATAAGGCCACATAACACTTTCACATAATACGACCACTTAATACCTCGGCATAATACCATAAGACTTTCTAAGACTCAATCATAAGACTTTTCAAGGCGCAATCATAAGACTTATCGCATTGCAATCATAAGATTAACTCCATTCTTTTCTTATGCATCGGTCCTACCGCCGTCGGAGAGGAAAAGGAATTTGGAATTGTCAGAGAAATACCGCGCACGCATTAAAGATACCGATTTAATTTTCCACAGTGCAGCATCCGTGCGTTTTATGGATAATATTCGTGTAATAGTTAATACGAATATTAGAGGAACAAGGGATCTCCTCTTGCTCGCACAGAAAATTGCAAGCTTGAGGGTACTGTTTTCCTGATTAATTATTTAAACATTGGATTTATATAAAAAATAAACTGTTCTTATTTTGTAATAAATTTTTTCTTCAGGCCTTTGTTTATGTATCAACGGCATATTCCTACTGCGTATATAGTAAAATTGAAGAAAAATTCTATAAGCTACCTATAAAGACAGAAGACATAATTAAATTGACAGAGATTCTGAAAGAAGATCAATTAGATTTAATAACGCCAAAGTAATAAAACGAGAATACTATTTCTTTTTTAGAGCTAAGTCGATTAGCAAATTCGTTTATTTCATAGGCTACTTGGTAATAGTCCCAACGCATATGCATATTCGAAGGCAATCTGTGAAGAAACCGTACGGCAGTATTCTAATGGAATTCCTGCTTGCATCGTTCGGCCATCCATTGTTGTCGCAACGGAAAAGAACAAATCGCCGGTTGGATAAGCAATCAGTATGGAATAACATGTATTGCTGTAGAAAGTGCGACTAGTGTTTTACACACGCTATATTGTAATGAAAACTTTATTGGCGACATAATTCCTGTCGACTATGTTGTCAACAACATTATTGCTGCCACATGGGACGTTGCACAAAAACAGTAAGTTTTTTTTTCTTTTCTGAAAAATCTCTAAAATTTGCTTTTAGTTTAACTTTTAAAATAATAATTAGTGTGAATAAGAAAGAACTTTTATTGCAGGTACATACCACAGATTATTAATCTCTCTAACAGAAAAGACAAATATTTGCCTGTTAACGAAGAGATTCCAATTTATAATGTTGTTTCCTCAGTTAAAAAATCAATTACGTGGGGTATGGTGGAAAATTATATAAAAAATCATGGGTTTATCTTCAATTTTTAGTAAATTTTTATCAACTCTATTTTAATTATTCTTCTGCGTGATTTTCAAATTTTCATTTTTACATAAATTGAACTCTTTGATGCAGTCTAATCCAATCAGAATATCATAGTTAAAATATTCACTATCTATAACAATAATGTTTATTTTTTTCTCTATTTCAAAAATCTTTATTTTTATAGCTATCAAACCATCTGTTTTACTGACACCATTGATTGTTTTTAGATTTATCTTTCCAGAATTGCTTATTTTCCTTTTATTCACGTTGATTAAATTGGAATTTATTAAAGATATATTCGAACCCGAATCATAAATACCATTTACTTCAAGAAAATCGTTTAGCAATACCTTTATTTTTATCAATGGTGTCAAAATTAGTTTTTTGCTTTCTCTTTCAATGCATCTTCCAGTTCTGCGTTATTAATGAATTCTATTCTTTTCCTCTCCTCAGTATTTTATTTATTTTCTTACTCCGCCCCTTTCGGGTTTGGAGGACTTCCCTTACAATCTCCCTTCTACAATCTCTTATAATACTTTGTCATTAAACCATGAACATATTACCTATAACATCCTAGATACACTATATTACCAACATAACAACTTACTACTAACAAACTTAAAAACTGACTTAATATTAAAACAAACAAAAATTATCTTAACACTTTTCTCTCAAACCCTCTCCGCTTCCCTTCTCTTTCCTATCACTCGTTTTAATATTTCTGCCTCCTTCGCATCCTGACTTAGTATCTATTCTATTCCAACCTCACTCCTCGTTATTTCACATGTTCCCAGTATGTGCATGTAATCTTTCTCTCCTTTATTGCACAATCTACACCTCTTCTCTTACTCCCCTTTCCAAAACTCTCTGCTTTTGCGTTCATTCTCGCATCTGAATCTTGCTATTATTTTCCTATCCCTCATTGACATATCCTTTTTCAAATATTCTGGTTCTTCCTCTACTCTTATATACTTGTATATCGCATTATACCTTGAATTACCTATCTTATACCTTCTCTCTTCCTTGAATTTTCTTTCCATGTTCAATAATATCTTTTCTATTACCTCCTCTTTGAACTCCATACCTCTCATATCTTGATTCCTTTATTCTCTCTCTTCTTATTATTCCGACCCTCATCTTTGACTCTTTCCCTATTTTCTCTCTTTCTCTATCTCTATCCCTTTCTCTTATACATTCCTTCACCAATTTTATATCTGAATCCCTTATCTTCTCTTCGAATTTTAACGCTTCTTAATGCTTTAATTCTCATTTTTTCATATTTACATTCTTCGTCCACTATATTTGGCGTATTACTATCTAACCCTAAGGTCCATTTCATATATCTTCTTTGTACACTTTCCAGCCTCTCATCTTCCTCCCATCCCCATATTTCTGCTCCAAATAACGCTACACTCTCCACTAACGCTGTAAACAATTTCTTTCTTCTTCTGTAGCTTTTTTTAAATATCCTTTCTCCTATACTCCACGCACTCCTCATTACGATTATTGCTTTCCTCTTCCTCTCCTCCAAGTGCCTCTCATTCCTTCCATTCTTCTGTAATATATAACCTAGGTATCTTATCTCCTCCACCTCCGCTAATTCTCTATCACCCCACTTCCACAGTCTATTCTTACCTTTTCTTTTTTCAAATACCATAATTTTCGTTTTTTTATCACTTATAATCATCTTCTTCTTTTCCAGGTATTTCTTAAACCTTCTTATCATACCTTACAATTCTTCTTCTCTATCTGCAATTAATACTATATCGTCTGCATATGATACGCTCCACACCTTCTCGTTCCCAACTCTACATCCTCCTTCTTGCCCTTTTCTCATCTCCTCTTCTAAGTCCGCCATATACACATTAAACAAAGTTGGACTTAACGGGCATCCTTGTCTTACTCCCTTTTCCGTCAAAAATTCCTCCGCTTCTTCCTCTCCTACTTTGATTACATTTATTGTTTCTCTGTAAATGTCATAATCCTCCTACTTAGCTTAATTCCCACCCCCATCTCCCTCAACCTTTCCTTTAATACTTCTCTGTCCACCCTGTCAAACGCCTCTCTAAGGTCAACAAAACATGCAAAAACTTCTCCTTTCGGTTTACTTAGCTTATCATCTACTATATGTTTAATTGTATATATTGCTTCTACTACTCCTCTCTTCTCTCTAAAACCAAACTGGCTCTCCGCTAATTTACCCTCTATCTTCTTCTTCAACATTTCATTCAACATACTAGCATATATTTTATATGCTGTGCAAGTTAATGTTACTCCTCTGTAATTTTCAATAATATCTTTATCCCCTTTTTTATAAATCATGCACATTGTCCCTCTTCTCAACTGTTCCGGTAATCCCCCTCTTTCCATATTTTCCTAAACAACTCCCACAGCGCTGTCTCCACCTCTTCTGGCACATATTTCCACACTTTATTCTCTAACTTATCCTCACCCGGTGCCATTCCTAACTTAAGTTTATTGACCTGTCTCAAAAATTCTTCCTTGACCAATTCTTCTTGCTCCTCTATCTGCTGTTCTACCTCTTCCCTCCTCCTACCCCTCTGTTCTCTTCCCCTTCTTTCCTTTCCTCCTAACTTTTCCATGAAATGTTTTCTCCAATGTTCTATCTTGATCTTTTTGCTTATCTCTTCTTTCCGCTTCTTTCTGAACCTATTAATATACCTCTATACCTCTCCTTCAAATGTTGCATTTTTTAACTTCTCCTCCTCTAAACTTTCAAACCTTTTCCTTTTTGCCTCAAACCATGTCCTGTACTCTCTTTTTTGCTTAAATAAAAACTCCTTTGTACTTCCTTTTTCCTCCATGACTTCAGAATTTTCCTTAATTCTCTCTTTTTTCCTTTCCATTCCTTATCATACCATTTTCTATCAACAAACTTCCATGCCTTGACTCGCTTCTTCATTTTAGGTACTGCGCTTTCGATTACCTTCTTTATCTCTTCCCACCTTCCTTTTATCTCCTCTTCTATTCCCATCTAACCTTTACACCTTTCATGATACTGCTCAATAACCTCCCAGTATCAAATTCTTATTTCTATTTCGTTTTCTACCTCTTCTCTTCCTCTGCCTTTAATTTTACTTCTTCCTCTAAATATACTTTTAATGGCATATGATCTGCCTCCGTTCTATGCCATATTCTTATTTCCTTTATCTGGTTAAAATCCTCCAAATTCCCAATTGCATAATCTATTACCGATTCCCCTCTGCTACCAATATATGTGAACTCTCCTTCCTCTCTTTTCTGCCCATTTACTATGCAATATCCTTCTTCTGCTATTTCCTTTATAAGTCTTCTTCCTACCTCATTTATTGTCTCATCTTTTGACTGTCTTTCTTTAACTCTCTTAATTTCCTAACTCGTTCCTTCTACCCATCCTCCGTCATTACCGGTTCTTGCATTCCAATCTCCCTCTAACAAAACATATCCATTTTCCTTTGACTTTACTTCTCCTCTTATAATTTCCATTGTCCTTACTATATCTTGGCTGTACACCCCTACTATTTTCCAAATCTGTCCTCCCTGCCTTATCTCCTGCATAACTATATTCTCACTCCAAACCTCAAATTTCATACCCATTACCCTTTTACTAATTCCTACTATTGTGCCTCCTATTGCTCTGCCTTTACTATAATTTATTGATGCTGCTACACATTTCCACTCAAACTTTCTTGGCAACTTCCCTTCTAACCCTGCTAATTAATCTTTCTCCCGCCATGTCTCTACTAATATTACCACCTCAAAACCACTAAGATACTTCCACAATTCCATGTCCTTACTTAAAACCCCCGCTATAATCCACAAACACATACTTATTCTTTTTTTACTCTTCTCCCCCTCCTCTCTATCTTCCTGTTCATCTCAATCCTTCCTTCTCTCCTTTCCCTTCTCCACAAACTCCCTCCTCCACTCGTCATACCTCATCCATCTATCTTCTATTAAGATCTTCATATAACCTACTCTAGCTCTTTTTCCTTTACACCTCTGTTCTCTTGCCTCATCTAAAATCATCCTCTGGATCTCCCTTTCCTTTATCGTCATGTCCCTATCTATATAAACTCCTCTCTCTAAATACTTCTTATTCCTCATTATCTGCTCCCTCATTTCCTTATTCTCCAGCTTTACTACCACTAACATTTTCTCCCTCTTCCCCTTACTCACTCTTACTTCTGGAGCTTTCTCCACTTTAACCTTTACTTTAATATTCTTTTCGATAAACTCCTCCACCTTTTTTTCCAAATTTTCCTTCTCCATGTTTGTACCCCTTATCACTATATTATTCCTAACTTCTCTCTCTCACCTCTTTCCTTATCCCATTCCAGCCTGTATATTCTCTGTTCTAGTGATTTCTTTTCCTCCATCCATTGTTGCCTTTCTCTTATCTACAATTTCTTCTCCTCTTTTCATTCCTCTTCCCTTTTTTCTAAAATACTAATCAAACTTTCTAATTTCCTTTCTATTCTACCTAACTTCTCATTCATCTCTCTACTATCCTGGTTCTCCTTCTCGAAGCATAACCTCGTCTGTTCCATCTCCTTTTTGTCTGCATTACTCTTTGTTTTTATATTTCCGCTCGTTTTACCATTTATCTTAATAACTCTCCTTGACCTGTCAGAAATCTTCTTTATCGACACCTCCACAAACGCTTTCTCCTCTATCCTAACCTCACTCTATCAGGCGTCCTCCCTCTTTTACCATTTTTCTTCTACTCTACACTCTCTTAATCCTTACAGATCTCTTAAACTTCTTTCTTTACTTTACCCTTTCTTCTCTATTCCAGTTGTTCCTCCTTTTACCCTTTAATCTTCCACTTATCACTCTTTTTCTTGGATCTTTCTTCCACACGACTACTCTTTCTCGCGCTCCTACCAGAAGTCCTCGAGCCAAGTTTATATACATGCAGGAATATCTATTGTCTATTTATGGAATCGATTTCAGTCGTTTTATAGTTCTTTGAAAGTACGTTTCGTTGCTGAAAAAGTCTCCTTTCAAATATTCTTTAAAGTTGTTAAATATGGATAGTTAAAAAAAGCACTTGTTACATATTAGGCTTCATTGCTTTAGAAAAAATAGTAGTTCAAAGGACTCTGAAGATGAGACTTGCTGAGTTTATGAGAGTAGTACTATAACTTAAGAGTTCAGGGAAAGTAGCCAAAACATATTTTACCAAAATTCGAATTCTTTTAGTCAATATCTTATATATACTATACATTAGAAGGAGACTAATTAGGTTCAGCTGCGATTCCTATGGCGTCACTCAAGAAGAACATTAAGTCACCCATAAAGTTAGCAACTTTGAATCTTTACGATAATAAACATTTTTGTTTATTTTGCTATTATTTTTTTTTATATTATATTGATTTAAAGTTTTTTAAATCATTATTTTATTCAATAATAAATTTAGTATGTAAATCTAATTAAATAGGTCATTACTAAAACTGATTAAATTCTAAAAAAACGACGCATTTTTAAAAGTTTTAGACCAAATTGGCCAACAACAGTATTTGATAACATAATATTTTTCTGATTTAGGAATAGTTAGTAGATTTGTTTCACGTTTATACGACACTTATTTTATGTTTGTCAGTACGAAATTTTTATAGGAATAATACGTGTTTATTTATTTGTTTTTTTAGGAAGCGTAACTATGCAAATAATTGCTAAAACCTTCACTATTGTTTGTCTGATAAAAATTATCATGTTAATATCGATTAGCAATTTTATTTTTATATTGATCTGTTTTATCATTAAATTTCATAAAAAACCTGAAAAAGTATAATAATAAATGGGATTTAACATATAACTAAGAATCCTATTGTTTCTAAGACTTTAAAAACCGTCTGGATAAGGTAAAATATTAATTTTTGAATACAACTTACATATCGATACTTAAATTTTTGTAAATATTTATTGCGTTTTTTAGTTTCATTTTAAAAGTTTCTTCACTTGCAAAGCAATTACAAAAGAATGTAGGTTATGTTAAGGTTATATCGTTTTATTTAATTACATATACGACCTTATATAATCGTACAGAAAAAATATGTTTCGAGTAAAAATCGTCAGAGTTGCGTCAGGGTCCCCCCCGTGGGTAGGGGGTAGTAGAATACTCCCACAGTATTCCCTTCTTGTCGTAAAAGGCGACTAAAAGGGAGGGTATGAATGAAGTGTGCGTGCTCTGTGTGGATATTTCTCTCTATGATTCTTTCTTTCCCCTCTTTTCTATTCTTTCCTCCGCCTTCTTTTTCCTTCCTTTCCTTTCCTTTTTCTCACTGGGCTTGTGCCTAAACATTTATAAAACATGGAAGGTAGAACCTCAGTGTCTAAACCGTGTGGGAAGGACACCCACACAACGGCGGTGCTTGGTGGTGGTAGGACGGGCCACCCATCGTCATCATCCTACGACTGTCATGAGTCTGCGGTAGGCAACCCGGCCCAGACTCTGGTTACTGCCTCGGGAAGTTGTTCGCAGGTAGGTGACCTGGCCTGCGGATTGACTAATGCGTCAGGAAAAGAGGCGGAGATGGAGGAGTGGAAGCGAAAGGCCAGGGCTCTGGAGGAACTGCGGCTCTCGGACTCGGACCTGCCGATTGGGACCAGGACCAGGAGGAAGAGGATAAGATGTAACATCCCGTCATCGGAGTAGGACGACTGCCTCATCATCGACCCGGAGGCGGTGAACAGGAGCGGAAGCAACATCCAGCCGCTATCAACACTCGAGGCGGGAAAGCTCCCGGACAGGCTTAGGGTGCACCTAAGGGGGCTGGAGGCCGAGAGGGCGCGGTGCTCCAACCTTAAGGGAGAGGTATCGGGCAAGATGAAGCGTCTCATCAAGGAGGCGCTCATCGTTGCCGATGAAGTGGAGGAGCGACTGGACAGGCAGTCGGGCACTCCGTTCTCAAGGGCTGAAGAGGTCATTCAGCTTAGAACGGAAGCAAAACTTCGCGACGAAAGGATGCGCGAATGGAGATTGAGATCGCTGGGCTCAGAAAGGAGCTCAAGAAGCGGGAGGCTTCAGCACGGAGCCAAGAAGTGAAGGCGGTGGCTGCCCCAACTCAGGGGAGACAGGTGCCGCCCACAGGAGGAAAAGTAACCTTAGCTCTGGAGAAGAGGCTGGAAGTTGCAAGAGCCGGCGATAACGAGGGATGTGTGATGGCCATGCTGAGGGAGCTGAACAAGAGCGTCGAGGCTCTACAGCGAACTCAAGCAGAATTATGGAACGCATTCAACGGCACCAGCGGGCCCCTCCAGCGTGGGACAAACGTGGTCGGGAAGACCGCGGAGGGAGGAAATAGGGGTGCTACCGCCCCGGGAACTTCGAGGGCTCCCGCCCCGAGGATAATCGCCGTGACTGCTGCAGCCCCCACGCAGGATTGGTTCATCGAGGTGGTGAGGAAGAGGAAACGCCGCCTGCAGATATAGCCAGCTGCCGAACAGAAGAGGACCACCATTCCGGGGGAACGCGCGAGAGGGGTAGGAGATCCGAAAAATGGAGAGAGAAGTGCCACAGGAAGTGGCATTTCTAAGAAAAAGAATAAGAAGAAGAAGAAGAAGAAGAGCCGTAGCGGTGGGACCAGGGAGACTGCAGCGGTCTTACTGGCATGCAGCGAGGCGATATCGTACCGTGATGCTCTTGCCAAGGCCAGGAAGAGCATTAGCCTCGGCGAAATGGGAGTGGAATCGATGACAATGAGGAGGGGTCTCTCGGGGGCCTTCATCTTCAGTGTCAGGGGGAAGGAGGCCGCCGCGAAGGCAGACCAGGTAGCCGAGGCTCTGAGGAGGACGGTACCGGAGGCTAAGGTAGCTCGGCCACAGAGGATGGAGTCCTTCAGGCTGGTGGGCATCGACCCAAGTCTGAATGTGACCATTGTGAGGAATGCTCTCCTCACAATTAAGGGAAACATAGACCCGAACAAGATCTGGGTCGGTGTGATCAGGGCGGGAAGGGGGCGTCTCTAGGAGACGGTAGTCTCTGCCCCGGGGGAGATGGCACAGGCCGTCATCGCCAAGGGGAGGGTTGACATCGGGCTTTATCGGGCAAGAGTGGTCGAACTCCGGCAAAGACCACTGCGTTGCCACCGGTGCCTTGCTAGAGGGCACGTCGCTGCGAGCTGCCAAAGCCCGACCTCTCGGGCAAGCCTTTGCCATCAGTGAGGTCAACTGGGCCACATTGCGAAGGCCTGCAGGAACAAGATGGAGTGTCTGGTGTGCAGGGACGCCGGGCATAGGAACAAGAACCATCGTGCGGGTACCTTGGAATGCCCGGCAGTCCCTCCGCGAAAAGCGTTCAATGAAACGCACGCGACTGCGAGTGCTAGTGGGGCTCGGGTGCCTGGTGTTTCAGTGGGGGCCGCAAACAGGGGGGAGGATGTGAGGATAAACGTTGACCCGTCCATTCCCACAAGTGCCGTGTGTGAGACGGTTTCGCATAGCAAGGGCTGCGTAATGAAGAGGCGTGCGGAGCCTGCAGCGGGAGTGAGTGTCGGTGGGGTGAACAATAACAATGTCCCCCAGTGAACAGTGCGTGCAGGTAAACCTGAACCACGCGCGCGGTGCGCAGGACCTTCTGGTACAACGTATGCGCGAGTGTGGGGGGGGATCGCGGTTATCGCAAAGCTGTGGTGGGTGCCTCCCAGGGATGAGAAATGGTTCTCGTCCCTGAAGGGGACTTCGCTGTCTACGGTACTGATAGACGAAAGCGGAAGACCCTGTAGTCTGGTGCTTAGGGGTAGCTTCTTTGTGTCCGTTAAGTAGGGGGACTCGCTGGTGATTTCCGTCTACATTCCCCCCAGCGAGGTAATCAGCGAATTTTGAAGATTCCAGGACGAGCTCGAAGAGCTCTTGGGAAGATTCCCTACCTCTCCAGTGCTTGTGGCTGGCGACTTCAACGCCCGGGCCCGTAGATGGGACCCGGGGGGTAGAAGCAACCTAAAGGGAGAGTTGCTTTCTACCTGGGCCAATCGGTTGAACTTGCACCTCTTCAACCGGATTGGTCACCACACGTGCGTTCTGCCGCAAGGGTCGAGCGTTATTGACCTCACGTGGGGCTCGTCGGCTGCTAGCATCCGCTTATCGGAATGGAGGGTAGATGAGGCAGAGTCCCTTTCGGACCATACGTACATTACGTTCAAGTTCTGCTACGAGACTACAGGGGCCCGAAGCTTGAGCCTACCTGTCAAGACTTTCCCCCGGTGGAATGCGAGGGCTGCGGACGAAGACATGCTCGCCGCTGCCCTTATATCGGGCGACTGGACTCGTCCCAGTCATGTATACGGTGCGCGAGTGTACGTTAAGTGGCTTCGCGAAGTGCTTGTGCGCGCGTGTGATATGGCACTGCCGAGAGCGAGGGACACGAAAGACAAGAAGAGGAAGGCGTGCTGGTGGTCGCAGGAACTGACTGCTCTTAGAGCGGCAGCGACTGCGGCTAGGAGGCGCTTCCTGAAAGCCAGACGCAGCGGGGACCAACGGAGAATAGAGCTGTGTCTAGAGGCCCGTAGAGAAACAAAGAAACTATTAAATAGGGTTATTAAAAGGACCAAAGCCATAACCTGGAGAGACTTAGTAGGGACGTTGGAGGGATACCCGTGGGGCAGACCATACCGCCTGGTCATGGGAACGCTAAGGCCATACTCTGAACCCCTGACGGAGGTGCTCGAACTGGACGTACTAGACCGAGTGTTGGGGGGCCTCTTTCACCAAGTGGGGCGGGACAGTGCTCGGGACGTGCGAGGAGTGCAGGTGGATGGCGTGATGGTAACACTGGAAAAGGTGCTGGCCGCGTCGAAAAGGATAGCAGGCGGAAAGGCTCCGGGACCGGATGGAGTCCCGGGCGTGTTGATAAAGGAAGCGGCGGTGCACTGCGGGGTCAGTCTCGAGGAGCTCTTCACAGAATGTTTTAGGACAATCAACTTTCCAGCGGCCTGGAAGAGGGCTAGGCTGGACTTGATTCAGAAAAAGCAGGACGCTAAACCCGACCTGCCTTGCTCCTACAGACCGATCTGCCTGCTAGATAAGACGGGAAAATTATTCGAGAGAATAATCGTCTCAAGGATAAGTGAGTGCCTGGAGACAAGGGGTCTGCTTTCACAGGCGCAGCATGGCTTTCGCGTTGGACGCTCAACGATAGGTGCCATCATGGTGGTTAAAAGTATAGTGCGGGAATGCGTGGACAGTCAACATTAAGAACGCATTCAACTCACTACCATAGGAGACCATCTTCAGGGCCTTGGACGGGAAGAGTCTTCCCACATACATAGTAAATATGGTGAGGAGTTATCCTTCAGACCGATCGCTACTGTTTGTCGGGAGACATGGACGATTGGAGGAAAGACGGGTGTCGTGCGTGGTCCCGCAGCGTTCTGTGCTGGGACCAACCCTGTGGAATATCGCCTACGACAGTGTCCTCCGTGCTCAGATGCCGGGGGGTTTCCGGGTCGTCTGTTATGCGGACGATACAGCCCTCTTGTCATTGGGGCAGGACCTGTCAGAGGCGATCGCTATCGCGGAGCGATACTTTAAAGTGATTGTGAGCGCGATTGAGGAGCTTGGCCTCGAAGTAGCGCCGTACAAGACGGAGGAAATGGCCTTCCCTACCTCTGCCCTCCGAAGACGCAAGAATGTTCCAGCCCCTGCAATTGGGGTCAGGGGAGCTCGGGTTAGTATAGGGCCCAGAGTGAAATACCTGGGCGTAGTACTGGACGCAAACTTTACCTTTATGCCCCATTTCGCGGCCTTAATTCCTAAGGCGGAGGGGATCCTCCGGTCTCTTGGAAGGCTCCTTCCGAACCTTCACGGACCGGGGGAGAAGAAGAGGAGCCTCTACGGCAGCGTGGTACAATCGGTGCTCTTTTATGGGGCTCTGGTGTGGTGGCGCGCTGTTGCGGAGGACTCACGGGTCAAGCGGGCCTTTTGATCGTTCCAGAGGAGGGTGGCGATCAGGGTGTGCTGCGCCTATAGAACGGTGTCGTTCCATGCGGTGATGATGGTCGCGGGGATCATTCCCCTTGACAATCTCGCGCCCCAACTGTTGGAGGCGTATGCGGCCCTTTTGGACGCGGAGGGACCTGTCCTTCCGAGTACTAAGGCGGCGCTGGGCGCTATTGACAGGAGGAGGGCGATAGCTGCATGAAAGGAAGTGGAGATAGGTCTAACTAGGGTAACAGAGGAAACGTGGACGCGGGTTAGGGCGGTCATTGCTATCACGTTGGATGAGTGGGTTAAGAGGCCGTACTCTATAGGTACGACCTTTCACACCACAAAGCTGAGGACCGAAAAAGGTTGCTTCCCTGTGTACCTTTAAAGAATAGGGAAGGCAGTACCTTCGCAGTGTGGAGCAGACGCAGATGATGCGGACCACACCCTGGTCGACTGCCCTGCGTGGATGGATGTACGGGACGATCTTGCTCGGGACTTGGGAGGGGGTGCACGTCTCCCTCTCCGGCGTGGTCAGGGCATCACTGGTTACGCCGGGGGGGGTGGGCTGCATTCCGGTCCTTCGCGGGAAGCTTGATGCGTGCGAAAGATGGCGCGGAGAGAGAGAGAGAGAATGGGAGAATGGGAGAATGTTGCGTGCGAGGCCGCAGAGGAGACTCGCTCCTAGGGGGCCGCCTCGTGCGAGGCTTCGCGTGACTCGGGCGGCGAATAGCTGACGGCTGTGCATCGTTTCCCCCTCATGTAGTATGAGTAAGGTACGTGAGTAGAGTTGGCCTGACCAGAACACCGTTTAATGTAAGGTCAGGCCAGGAGTGGGGGTGTAACTTGCGCCTCCAATGGGGTTCGCACCCAATTGTCGAGTGCGCTTAGGTGTGGGTAATAGCGCCTTCGGGGAAGAAACTCTACCGTCGAGAGCGCCGGATGCAGGAGTTAAGTATGTGTGTGAGTGTTGGTGAGAGCGTGGCGAATTTCCGGCCGGGCTTATAAGGGAAGAGGCACATAGGTATGGATTGTACAGATCGTGCGTTACACCTGCCTCATTCCCTCGCGTGAGAACAAGTTTCAGGAAGGTTTTTTAGTCAGTAAGAATCTGACACTCCCTTAGGCACCGGGAAAAGGGGGCCTATAAAGGTTTTTCCCTCCTGACGAAAAAAAAGAAAAAAAAAAAAGAGATTCGTCAGGGTTGCGTCAGAGTTGCGTCAGAGTTGCGTCATGGTCCCCTCCGTGGGTAGGGGGTAGTAGAATACTCCCACAGTTCTCCCTGCTTTTCGTAAGAGGCGGCTAAAAGGGAAGGTGTGAAGTGTGTGTGAATTTTCTCGTTGAGCAATCCCTTCCTTTATTACTTTCTATCCCTCTGTTTCTATTCTCTCTATTTCTGTTACTTCTTTCCTTTCCCTTCCTTTCTCTACCAGAGGACTTGACTCTATTTCAGAATAATAATAGGGACGGCCATCAATCAGGTATTAGTCGGCGTATGGGGGGATACCCACGATACGGCGGTGTTTGGTGGTGGCATGGCAGGCCATACGCCGTCGACTACCAACTACTGCCAATAGACTGGGGTAGGTAACCTGGCCCAGTTTCCGGTTTTTGCTACAGGCACTGTATCGTGGGTAGGCAACCTGGCCTGCAATGCAAATATTGCTACAGGAAGAAAGCATTTATTAGAAGAAGAGCTGAAATGCTAAATTATGAGCATTAAAGAAGTTTAACCACAAGGACTGAACGCGATCATTCCTGTTGAAACGTACAAGAGGGCAAGGTTGATGACGTACACTTCGTCTTCAGAGGGCGAGGTCATCGATTTGACCAGCTCTGACAATATTATCCTAGAGAAGCTTCCGGTCTCCAATCTAGAGACCGGAAGACTAATTGAAATGGTGAAGGATTGCACGCTCGAAGCCGATTTGGGAAGAAAGATATGTGGTAATATCAAGGGGGAAATTTCAGGACAGATGAAGAATTGCCCCAACGAAGTTCTTAAAATGGTTAAAGAATTGGAGGTGCGCCATAAGACCAGCGGCAGCTCTGACGTCTCGCTTGCAATTTCACAATTAAGAGTAGTAAACAAGCTTATTTTAAACTAATTAAAGAGCATTACGGAGGAGAATACACGTCTTAAACGGGATCTTAAACGTAAAGACGCGCTCTCTACAAATACTATAACAAGAAAGGTCGCTAATGCTGCGAGTGCCACAGCAATGGCAAATACGGTAAGCCAGGCCTGATCTATGGGGGAGGAGAGGTTGGCAGTTGCTAGAGATGAGGAGGATCTAGACGTTAGATCTATAGTTAGAATACTTAAAGAACTTTCAAAATCGTTTAGCAAATTACAGCAGGATTTATACGAAATCAGGGGGGGCAAGATTCTTATGCTAAAGTTGCAGCCCGGTCGCATGTTGCTCCTCCTCTGTCTCTGGCCTCTGTTTCGGACAGGGGCAGTCTGAACGACGGATTTGTCTGGGTTACGAAACGTAAAAGGAGTAGAGTTATCACGCCAACTGGAGGGTCTATACCAATGTGTGCAGATGCTTGAAGTATAAATCCCCCTACCAATACTAATTCGGAGAGGAAGAACCCCGCAATAAAGAACAAGAGAAAAAGAAGAAGAAGAAGGAGATCCAAGGATTATACAAAGAGACTGCAGCTGTCTTTTTGACTTGAGTAGAAGGGGAATCTTACTATGACGCCCTACAGAAGATCGAAAATTTCGTCAAGTTAGGCGAAATCGGGTTAAAGGGGCTACCATGCAGATGTGGTCTGACGGGCTCCTTTATCTGGCAGGTTCGGGGAAAGGACGCCGACCTGAAAGCGGACAAGTTGGCGCAAGCGATGAGGAGTGTCCTTCTAGAGGCTAAGATAGTTAGGCCTCAAGAGACTAACCCTATCAGGCTTGTCGGCATCCTGCCAAGCGCTAGTCTAACAGCAGTAAGGTGTGACTTACAGGAGGTCAAATCAGAGGTCGACCCCAATCTTATAACGATGGGTAATATTCATTTGGGCAGGAGCAGAGTTTTCGAAGTAACAATCGTAGCCTTAACAGCACTATGCTAAGCTGCCGTTGAAAGAGGCAGAATCACAGTGGGCTTGTCTTCGGTTCGAGTACTGGCCATCAGATCTAGGCCTCTAAGATGTCACAGGTGCTTGGCGAGGGGTCATGTTGCTGCTTCCTGTCTTGCGCCGGATGCCAGGACAGGAGTATGCTTCACTTGCGGAGAACCAGGGCACGTAGCGAGAGCCTGCGAGGGTATACCAAGGTACCCGATATGTGTGGAGGCAGGACGTCCTCATACCTCACACAGGGCTTGGTCCTGGGAGTGTCCGCTGGTGCCTCCTCTTAGGGGGAAGGACACCATCTTGGGGGGGGGCTGCGGGACGACGAGACATGATTAGTACCCCTAGAAATAACGTTCCGGGAAGTGCGGACGAAAACTACGGTTTAGTGACACAAACCAATAGCATTGTGCGGGGAGTGATTCCGTGTGCCAACGACGGCATAGAGGTTGAGCAGATGGAGTCCTGCCCCTCCATGATGAACCACATCGCTCGGATAAGTGAACCAGGACCTTCGGTCCCTTTGTCATGTGCAACCCAGGGCAATGGGGACAGGTCCGGTTAGACTACAAACTTAAAAAATGGCTAGGGTAGAAACCGTTCTACAAATTAATTTAAATCATGCGCGCTGCGCCAAGGACTTATTGGGTCAGCGGATAGCAGAGACAGGAGCAAGTATTGCTATAGTTTCCGAGCCGTGGTGGGTCCCTCCAGGGGATGAGAAATGGTTCTCATCCCTGGGGGGGTCGCCCCTCTCTGCGATTATTGCGGGCAAAGGCGGAGCAGCCTATAGCCTGGTGCGTCGAGGTTTCTTCTTTGTAGCCGTCAAATGGGGGGACTCGCTGGTAGTTTCGGTCTACTTTCCTCCCAGCGAGAATAAAAGTAGTTTTTGTAGACTCCTTGATGAGCTCGAAGAGCTCTTAGGTACATTTCCTGCTCTTCCAGCGCTGGTTGCCGCAAACTTTAATGCCCGGTTTCCTAGATGGTATCCGGAAGGTTAAAGCAATATAAGGGGCGAGTTGCTCTGTATGTGGGTCAATAGGTTAAACCTAAGCCTGAATAACCAAGTTGGCTACCCAACGTGCGTTCGGCCGTAAAAGTCGAGCGTTGTAGACCTTACGAAGGGATGTCCGGCAGCTAGCGTCCGCTTATCGGATTGGAGGGTGGATGAGGCTGAGTCCCTTTCGGTCCATTTGTATATAGCGTTTAAGTATAGCCACGAGGCTACAGGCCTTCCAAGCTTGCGTTTAAGAGACAGGATCTTCCCTAAGTGGGATACGAGGGCTGTGGACGAGGATAGACTCGCTGCAGCCCTCGTTTCTTATTAGTGGACACGTGCAGTAACTGATAATAGTGCCAATGTGCGGGACTTAGTGAAGTGGGTGAATGATACTCTCCTCAGTGCTTTCGACGTTTCTATGCCAAGAGTGAGAACAGCTCTGAACAGGAGGTGCGCGGTGCCGTGGTGGTCGCGGGAAATCGCGGTCTTACGGGCGGCGGCTACGTCGGCGAGGAGGCGCTACTTGAGGGCCAGGCGAGGCGGTGATCCGGATAAGATTAGGGCGTGCCTCGAGGACAGAAGGGAGACGAGGAGGAACTTTGTCCGGGCCATCAGAAGGGCCAAGGCTTTAGCCTGCAGGGACTTCCTAACCACCATCAAGGAAGATCCCTGGGGGAGGCCCTATAAACTTGTCATAGGCAAGTTTAAAGCTCGCTGTGTTCCCCTGACTGAGGCTCTGGATCCTCCTCTTTTATCGCAGATCGTGGCAACGCTGTTTCCGCGGGGCGGTCGACCAGTTGCTCCAAACATTCATATCGGGAAGCCGGATGATATTGTCGTCACCGCGGAGGAGGTCTGTAGAACTGCCTAAAAGATTTTCCGTGGGAGGGCTCCGGGTCCTGACGGGGTTCCTGGCTTGGTGGTGAGGAAAGCAGCTGTGCACTGCAGTCAAGGGCTTGCGGATTGCTTCACTATGCTGCTAAGGGGGGAATCTTTCCGCGGGCTTGGAAGAGGGACAAGCTTGTTTTAATTAGGAAAAAACTTGACTCAAGTGCTAATGTGCCCAGCTCATATAGGCCAATATGCCTGTTGGAGGGGTGGGGACGCTTTTCGAGAGAATCGTTGTCTCCAGAGTGAACGAGTTTATAGAGTCCGGGGATGTGCTTCTCCGCGGCAGCATGGCTTTCAAGATGGTTTCTCTACCCTCGGAGCTATCGAGGAAGTTAGAAACTATATACAGGAGTTCGTGGGTAGTGGACGAGTGGGTGTTCTCGTTTCCCTCGACGTTAGTAACGCGTTCAACTTGCTCCCCTGGGAGATGATTAAAACTTCAATGGAGGGTAGTAGCTTCCCCACCTACTTAATAAACATTATAAAAGATTATTTTTGAGACCGGCTTCTGTCCTTCATCGGAAGGCAGGGCCATGTACATAATATAAGTGTGACGTGTGGAGTTCCGCAGGGTTCTGTCCTCGGCCCCACACTCTGGAACATTGTATACGATCGGGTCCTCCGGGTCCCGCTGCAGGGGGGTCCCGTGTGGTTTGCTACGCAGATGACACGGCCTTCCTTTCAGAGGGGCAGGACCTATCTCATGCGATAATAGCAACCGAACGGGACCTAGAGGTCCTTGTTAGAGAGATTGAGGGATTAGGCCCTAAAGTGGCGCCGCAGAAAACGGAGGCAATGGCCTTACCTGCCTCTGCCTTCCGCAGACGCAGGATTGCACCCCCCCTGTGATTAGAATCAGGGGGGATTGTATCGCGGTGAAGCCTAGTGTCAAATATCTGGGCATAGTATTAGATTCTGGAATGACATTTAGGCCCTACTTCGAGGCTTTGATCCCGAAAGCGGAGGGGATCATTCGGTTTATTGGGAGGATCCTTTTGAACCTCTATGGACCGAGGGAAAAGAAGCGGCGTCTCTACGGCAGCGTGATCCACTCCGTGCTCCTCTATGGTGCTCCGGTGTGGTGGCGCGCTGTCGTGGAGGATCAGAGAGTCAGGCGGGCTTTTCGGGCCCTGCAGAGGAAGGTGGCGATCAAGATGTGTTGCACCTATAGGACGGTTTTCTTCCATGCGGCAATGATGGTCGCGGGGATCATTCCCCTCGACCACCTGGCGCCGAAGCTGTCAGATTTATACGCGGCGGTCAGGGAGGCGGAGGATCCCGTTTCCCCTATCACGAGGGCCGCGCTTGGTGCCATTGCCCAGAGGAGGGCAATTGCATCATGGAAGGAGGAGGAATTAGGTCTTGTGGGTACGTTCAGGGCGACGGGGGCGCGCGTTAGGGCAGTCAATGCTTTCAGGTTGGGGGAGTTGGTTGAAAGGCCGTTTTCTCTGGAAACGACCATTCACACCACTCAGCTGATGACTGGGCATGGGAGTGCCCAGCGTGGATGGATGCCAGGGATTCTTTGGTCAGGGAGTTGGGGGGGGGTGCAGCTCACCATCCCTGGGATAGTCAGGATGTCCCTGGATAGCCCGGAGGCGTGGGCTGCATTCCAGTCCTTTTCGGGACTTGTGATAAGGGCCAAAAAAAATGCTGAGAGAGAGAGAGAGAGGGGAGAAATTAAAATCGAAGAAGAGTGCGTGCGAGGCCGTAAAGGAGATTAGCTCCTAGGCGGCCCCCTCGGGCGAGGCTCCGGGCAGCTTTAGCGGCGCCTGGCATGGTCTAGTGCGTCGCTTTCCCCTCAGAGGACGAATGGGCATGCAGATGCATGGGGTATGTAAGTTCGGTCAGTGAATCTTGGGATGGATGTTCGGATTGTATATATATATGTACAGAAATATGATAAGATGCGCCTCCGGTAGACCGTGGAGGTGCAGTATCTATTAAGATTTTTCGTATGAGTGATGAGTGAATGGATGAGAGCATGGTGAATCGGCCAGGCTCATCGAGATGGGAGAGTACGCGTGTATGCAATTGTGTCATATATCATTGATCCGCTTCTCCTATCCAGCGCGAGTTAGAATTAAGCATCAGGTGGGTTTTTTAGTCGGTGAAAATCCGACACTCCCTTGGGTACCGAGCCCAAGGGGACTTTCGAAGGTTTTTCCCCCTGACGAAAAAAAAAGGGTTGCGTTAGGGTTGCGTCAGGGTCCCTCCCGTGGTGAATAGCTGACGGCTGTGCGCCGCTTCCCCCTCATGGAGTGTGAGCGTTGTATGAGTGTAGAGTGGGCCTGACCAGAACACCGCTTAATGTAAGGTCAGGCCAGGAGTGGGTGTGTAGTTTGCGCCACCAATTAGGTTCGTACCCAATTGTCGAGTGTGCCTAGGTGTGGGTGATAGCGCCATCGAGAGCGCCGGATGCAGGAGTTAAGTGTGTTTGTAAGTGTTGGTGAGAGCGTGGCGAATTATCGGCCGGGCTTATCAGGGGAGAGGCACATAGTTATGGATTGTACAGATCGTGCGTTACACCTGCCTCCTCCCCTCGCAGGAGAATAAGTTTCAGGAGGGTTTTTTAGTCAGTTAGAATCTGACACTCCCTTAGGAACCGGGCCCAGGGGGCCTATGAAGGTTTTTCCCTCCTGACGCAAAAAAAAAAGTATCCCCCCTATAATTAGGGGGTAGTAGAATACTCCCACAGTATTCCCTGCTTGTCGTAAGAATCGACTAAAAGGGAAGGTGTGAGTGGTGTGTTAATGTTCTCGTGGAGATATTTCTTCCTTTTTTACTTTCTATCCCTCTGTTTCTATTCTCTCTATTTCTGTTACTTCTTTCCTTTTCCTTCCTTTCTCAACCAGAGGACTTGACTCTATTTCAGAATAATAATATGGACGGCAATCAATCAGGTATTAGTCGGCGTATGGGGGGATACCCACGATACGGCGGTGTTTGGTGGTGGCAGGGCAGGCCATACGCCGTCGACTACCAACTACTGCCAAGAGTCTGAGGTAGGTAACCTGGCCCAGTTTCCGGTTTTTGCTACAGGCACTGTATCGTGGGTAGGCAACCTAGCCTGCAATGCAAATATTGCTACAGGAAGAAAGCATTTATTAGAAGAAGAGCTGAAATGCTAAATTATGAGCATTAAAGAAGTTTAACCACAAGGACTGAACGCGATCATTACTGTTGAAACGTACAAGAGGGCAAGGTTGATGACGTTCACTTCGTTTTCTGAGGGTGAGGTCATCGATTTGACCAGCTCCGACAATATTATCCTGAAGAAGCATCCGGTCTCCAATCTAGAGACCGGAAGACTAATTGAAATTGTGAAGGATTGCACGCACGATGTCGATTCGAGAGGAAAGAGATGTGTTTATATAAAGGGGGAAATCTCAGGACAGATGAAGAATTGCTACAACGAAGTTTTTGAAATAGGTAAAGAATTGGAGGTGCGCCACAAGACCAGCGGCAGCTCTGACGTCTCTCGGTGGCAATATTAAAATATATTTTCTCTAGGAATTCGAAATAAATCAGGATGGAAAACTACTATTGTGTATGTTTGAGACAGGCACGTGGAGGGTTGTAAATTGTGGGAAACACAACAAACTGAAGAACTGGTAGATTTAGAATCAGAAAAATACAAGTATTTACGAAATTTTAAAATTATCGGCAATGTTATCATTCGTCAGCTTTCTATTTAAAGTTAGTTGCGAATATTTACTCAAATTTTATACCGAATAAGGCGGATAATTCTTTCATACTCAAGAACATTATTATTCACAATAAATTACTAGAAGTACCTAGAAATGGCAAAATTCATTTAATTATGATATTTGAAGATATAAATAGCAATCCTATAAATATAATATTTGAAAACAATATTTGGAATAATGTAAATTTTCAGGTTCAGGAACATTTGAAGTAAAAACTAAAGATGAATTATGATAGCTTCTGGAACTATTCGCTTAGCAGAACACAGAAGGAAGATATTCCAGAAATCATTTTACTAAAGAAGAAACGAAAATTTTAGACGAAGAAATATTTACTCTAATCTACTTTTACATGGTTACCAGTATGAAGAATCTTACAATCTTATAAGCGGACTTTCTACATCGTGTTCTAATGGAGCACTAAATGGAGCGGAGACTGGAGATTTACAAGACGATTAATTTAAGTCTATATTATCAGTCAGTAGGATAAAAATCTGTTGGTACCGAGTAGGATACAAAAACTTGTCATTCACATGGAACAATTAACAGAAAAAATGAAAGAAACAATGGTAAGCATTTCAAACCTAATATTAACTTACTCGTGGTTATTAAGATAATATAGACCGAAAGTCCTAAAACTCTTCAAATTCTATACCACATAAATAAAAATTGAAATAAATGTGTAGAATCTTAAGATCTTATTAAGAGGACTAAGGCCAACAGCGAATCGGCACTTGGCAAGTACGCGGGAGATGTTACAGGTGCTGCCGGCGATGCTGCACTTTTCGTAGCGAATCACGCATATTAAAGAAATTGGCAAGTAGTACTTATTATAAATGCTATACTATTTCATTGTGAATCATATTGCGATAAATATTCGTTTAAAATTTTCTGTTGATAATATAGAACAATATATTTGAGTTTTTTTGTTTACTATTGTTGATAATATAGAACAATAATATTTGAGTTTTGTTTACTATTATAATTCTATTTATATACTTTATACATAAGTTCTAGCATAAACTTATAATCGACTAATAATATATCAGTACATTTTGCTTTTGTTAATTTTTATAAATATTCTTATATATATAAATGTGTGTGTGTGACATATTTTATCTTACATAATATTCATAAATATCTTTAAATAATATATATCGTATAAGATTATTACATTAATATAAAATATGATTAATAATATATAATAGAAATGCGTCTATCAGCAATTCGAGGGATTACTTGGATTAATAAATGGAGAAGTTCGTACTATTTTATAAATATATACTTGACATATTGATTTCGAAACATAAGAATGTTTATTTTATAAATTTTTTTTTCTCGTCACAAACTTTTCGAATAAAATTTAGACAAATTTATAAAAATATTTCTTTACACTGAATTAATTAGCCAACAATTACAGGAATAAACGAAAATGTTTTCCGATAATTAACAAAAACAAAATTCCCTGCTTCTCTCTAAGGGGGGAGGTGTCACGTCCTAGTGACGACTTTCACCCGATTTTTTAACTTTATAAGCATTTCCATGAACGACCATCGTTCTAATATTAATAAAGAATAAAAATATATTAATAATAAAATATTATTAATATATAAATAATTTAGTATTAAATATGTTAATAATTTTATAAAAATAAAATTTAATAAAGTAGGAATTAAGCGATAGTCGTTCGTGAATAAACCTGTATTACGTCTTAACGACGACTTTGTTCGATATGCAAGTTTTCTCAACTTTCATTGTAACACATATAAAACATATATATATTTTAAGACTAATATAAGAAAATAAAAGAGAACACGCCGATCACGTGATCCATTCCTTTTGCGCTATGTACTCGTAAACACGTCGATCACGTGATCCATTCTCGTTGCATACGTAGTCGTAAACATGTCGATCACGTGATCCAAGCATGCAGAGCACGTGATCGCGCGTCGAACGCGTGATATGTAGGTGTTCTCAACTCTCATTGTATCTTATATAACACATATAAATTATAAGAGTAATATAGGAAAATAAAAGAGAACGCGCTGATCACGTGATCCAAGCGTGCAGAGTACGTGATAGCACGTCGATCACCTGATCCAAGCATGCAAAGTACGTGATCGCACGTCGCTCACGTGATCTGTAGGTAACTACGATATCTAATATAAGTGCTTTGAACTAAAAAAAGATATAGAGAGGAATTACAGGAGAAACGGAGGAAAAACATAAAATAGCAGTCAGTCTACCGGAACATTTTGTTTGGTCCACTTCAATACTTTTTTTAGTTCGACATCTATTACTAAGTTTGCTTCGTTTGTAACCGAGTTTTGTTAATTTTCGATAATTGTCCTTAATTATTACATTAATAAAATTTTAATTTTTTTTTATTTGTTACTATCTGTGAATTGTTTTCGAACCAACCAACTAAGCTTCTTTCCACACCTGATTCCGTATACCTATCATCTCTTACTCATTACAACGGTTAAGTTCCACTTCCGGCCCAGATCATGGGTAAAGTACTGGCTCTACAGGCTAAACCAAAATAAGGCATTTATTCTTTTTTCCGAGAAGACAGCAAGAAAGTCGATATCGGATCGGAGAATTGTAAAAATTGTTTTTACTCATTGGCAGTCCTCTTCTAGGACGTCACAGGAAGATATATATATTAAAACTGGTGGCAGCGGTGGAATTGAAAAAAGGAAGTGAGAGTCTTAACTTAATTTAGCTCGAATCCTCAGTGTAGTATCGTTGCCATAATTCACATATAAAAGGTAAATATTTTATAGCAGTTAATATGTCGTCAGACTGTACACGCGTTAGGGCTGATTCTCCCATCTCTGACGGGGCGATGGGTGGATTCGATGATGAAACAGCGGAAAAAGAATTATTAATAAGGAAAAGAATGGAAGAAATTATTTTGTTCCAAGAACAGTTAAGTAATTTACAGTTGGAAACTTATAAAAGACAGGAGGAACTAGATAGAAAAGAGAGCGAGATTAAAAATCAAAGAAAAGAGTTAGTACATAGAGAGCGTATACTAAATTAAGGGAAGAAGAAATTCGTAGGTCTATGGGCGAACATTTTGGCGGCTTTCGAGGATTTGAACGTTTGCGAACTCCAGTAGACTCACCTATCACCGTATCGAGAACGACAAATTTGTCGCGATCTAGTTCTCCGCGGCCTGTTCCACCGCGTCAACCTATCATTACTCCTTTGCAAAATAGTAACGATTTAAAAACGGAAAATGAACGACTAAAGCGTGAATTAGAATACTTGAGGGGGGCAGTTTCTGCACCTCGTCCGCCCTCTCCTCTTCCGCGTACAATGAATTCTTCGGTCAAATTGCGTGAGATTACAGAAGCGGTACCGAGTTTCGATGGTCACAACATCTCGGTTTCTCAATTTGCGAGAGCTTGTAAAAGAGCTCTTGATTCTTTGCCCGCTTGTTACTCTTCCGAAACAGAAAATTCACTAACCAGGCTGCTTATTTCAAAATTAAACGGACACGCATACGTGGTTGTAGAGGATCTAAAAAAAACTAAGGTAGAGCAATTAATAGATCGGCTGAAGGATGCTTTCTTGCCAGCACGTGGGTCGAATTACTATCGCGGACAACTAGCAACCGAGTTTAAAAGGCCAAAGAAGAACGTTCTTGATTACTTTAGCCGCGACCGTGGTTTAACTCAGTCAATAATTGATAAGGAATCAAAGCAGATTAGGCGTTTGGAACGATCTGTCGAGTGCAAAATAGAAGAGGAAGGCCTTGACGCCTTCGTTCGCGGTCTTCCATCAGATTACCGAACTGCATTGCGATTCGAACGGTACACCGATTTTAGTTCAGTCTCAATTTGTCTGCTGCGAATTGACAAACAAATTCAAGAAGATGCAAGGAGAACGGCTTCTCCTACTTTTAGGAGCCGCGTCGCGAATATCAGGCAAATAAAAGAAATAATAGTCCGAAAGCACTGCAAAAAGCAGGGTCATAACGAAAATAATTGCTGGCTAAAAGGAAAGTCAGGAAGAGGTTCACAAAGTCCATCAAATTCATCTAATAAATCGGGGAGACGAAGAGAAGGTCATTGTAATTATTGTAAAAAATTGGGACATTGGAAGTACGAGTGTCGATTACTAAAATATAACAATGATAAACGAAATAATCGGAACCAGGGAAACGACGGGAAGGGTCCGGCGGCGGACGCACGCCGTTCCCCCTCTCCCAAACCGCGTCCAAGAACTTCACAACCAAACCCGGGACAGTCGTAATCAGGCAAATAAAATACGAACCGGTTAATAGGGCTCCATGCGTCACTGGTACCTCTCAAGAACTGACTGGCACCGTGACATTGATGATCGACACTGGCGCGGAAATTAATCTTATAAAGTCTAATGTATTACGTAAAACGACGGAAACAGACGCTACAGAGACAGTACAGTTAACGGGTATCTCCCAAGACAGACATAGCACGCTTGGCACTGCAAAAGTTCGCATATTTGGGGAGGACGTTAAATTCCACTTAGTAGAGGAAAATTTTTCTATTCAATCGAATGGTATTTTGGGAACCGAGTTCCTACAATCAAAGTCTGCTACCATTGATTATACTATTGGATGTCTCAAATTTCGCGAAAAGGTAATTTCGTTTGTCACAGACGAGAGTGTTTGCATTCTTTCCAGAATGTCTCAAATTTGCTACTGCTACGTCGCGAACACTGAAGTAAGAGAGGGATATATCCCTCGGTTACAGCTCCCACATGAAGTCTATGCAGGTTAAGCTTTAGTTAAAAACGAAAACGGGAAAGCATATTTTAAAGTTATAAAAACGACTTCGAAACCCGTCTCTTAAGCAATTCAGAGATTGGAACTATTTGATTTTAGTATTAGTATTCTTCCGAATTCTGCATCAAATAACTCCGATACTTTGTCCGAAGTCTGCGATTTCGATCAATCCGAATATTTACATTATGTACATACCATTTTTGCATCCACCTCCGCAAATGAAACTCCGAATAGGGATGGTCCGAAATCTGATATAACCTTAGCACCCTCTCGAGTAGAATCCGTAAAATCCCCCCTCCGTCTCGAACATTTGAATTCGGAAGAGGCAGAATCTGTTCCAAAATTAATTGCAGCAAACGCTAATATCTTCCATTTGCCAGGCGAACCGCTTGGATGCACCGATATCTTGCAACATAAGATCGTTACTAGTGACAATGTTCCGGTGTACACAAAACAATACAGATTCCCTCCGGTTCACAAGGAGGAAGTTAGGAAACAGACATCTGAGTTGCTGAAAGACTGAATAATTAGACCATCTCTCTCACCGTAAAATTCTCCAATATGGATTGTACCTAAAAAAGAGGATTCCAAATTAAATCCCAAATGGCGGATGGTAATCGATTATCGGAACATAAATGAAAAAACAGTAGGGGACGCGTATCCTATACCTAATATAACCGAAATATTAAACAAACTCGGCGCGGCAAGATATTTTTCGACATTCGATTTGAAATCCGGATTTTACCAAATAAAAATGCATCCGGATGACCGCGAAAAGACAGCGTTCTCGACCCCGTACGGTCATTTTGAATTTACTAGAATGCCCTTCGGCTTAAAAAACGCTCCAGCAACTTTCCAACGGTTGATGGATCATGTCTTGACCGGTTTACAGGGCGAGGAAATGTTTGTTTACTTGGATGATGTCGTTCTTTACGCAAGGTCACTTAGCGAGCATGAGG
This sequence comes from Polistes fuscatus, assembly GCF_010416935.1. Classification (NCBI taxonomy): domain Eukaryota; kingdom Metazoa; phylum Arthropoda; class Insecta; order Hymenoptera; family Vespidae; genus Polistes; species Polistes fuscatus. The sequence continues at coordinate 37,935 of NW_025113024.1, forward strand.
CAAAATTTGATAAGCTCGCGCAAAGACTCCGTAAGGCCAATTTGAGGTTACAACCCGATAAGTGTGAATTTTTAAGGCAGGAGTTAATCTATCTGGGACACATCATCGGAGAGAACGGTGTTAAACCTGACCCAAAAAAATTAGACGCTGTCAGAGAATTTCCGCGACCGGAAAATATAAAAGAAATATATTATTTTCATTTTTTTTATTGTTAATCTTAAAAGCGTGCTAGTTCGGAGGCCGAACTGTTTCAGGATGGCCGAACTGTTTCAGGATGGCCGAACTGTAACGGAGTAAATATTAGTTTAGGATAGGCTATAGGATAATCTAATCTTAGTTTGTTTTACGATAGAATAGAAAACTAATGGAACTGTAGAATTCGTAAGAAAGGGTCCTCTTAAGAAAGGAATATAATATTTATTTCCGATCAAATAACATCTGGCGATCTATACTGTGGAGATTCCGAGAACGCTTTGTACGCACTCCAACTCTAAGGTGTTACGTAGATTTGGAAGAAAGACGGTTGATGACCAATAATGGATCGGGAAAGGGACTAGGACCGCCTTGCGTACCCTTTCCCCCTCCGACGGCGATGGGACCGATGCGTAAGAAAGAGAGTTAGTCTTATGATTGCGCTTCGAAAAGTATTATGATTGCACTGGAGTTATGTATTATGATTAAGTATTAAGAAGTCTTATGGTATTATGTCGAGATATTAAGTGGTCGTATTATGTTGAAGTGATATGTGTTCTTATTGAGTGATTATTAGTTCTTATGTCTTATGTGTTACGTCTTATATGCTTTATGTTTTCTTACGTTTATGATTATGTTATTTTGAAGCCTTATGTTTAAGTGATTTTATGTATGATTAAATATATGTGTACACTTAACTATTAATCCAAACAAACTGATATCTAAATAGTAACGCCCTTTAATCCTTGCATCTAGAAGAAGATCTATCATCATTCATTCTCAATCAATCTTGTTTTTTTTTCCCTTTACACTATTTGTACAAACCAAATCTTAGTTCCTAAGTTAGAACTGCGAGTGGGCATCCTTGCCGAATGCCACTTCTCGCCTATTGGTGGACACAAAGGCGTCACAAAAACGTATAAAAAAATTCGGCATAAGTATCATTGGCCAAATTTGAAAAAGGACATAAGTGATTTTATCAAAAATTGTACAAGTTGTCAGTTAAAAAAATTAGTAAGAGTAAAGTCCAAAGAACCAATGGTACTTACCGATACACCGAGAGCGGTATTCGACAAAATAGCTATGGACATAGTCGGACCACTCCCTGAAACGAAATCAGGAAATATTTATATTATTACAGTACAAGATGCACATACTAAATCTTTTATTGCCACACCATTACAAACAACTACGTCCATAGATATTGCCGAAGGATTAGTCCAGACGTTTGCAATGTTTTCGGGGCACCACGATCCATATTGACTGACCAGGGAACGAACTTTACTAGTTCGCTTTTAAAGGTAATAGCTAAACAATATAATTTGAAACAAATAAGACCTACGGCGTTCCATCCTAAGTCGAATGGATCACTAGAATTATATATATATATATATATATATAAATAAGAAAAAATAAAAAAATATCAAAATATAGATACCAGTCCGCGCTAAATATAAAGGAGATATATCAAATTACTTTATGCGGATCACTAGAATTATATATATTATATATTATATATTATATATATATATGAAAAATAAATAGTACTTTTTGAATCATCCCGCGCACTTGCGTAGCGTTGGTAAAAGGTAGATTGTTACATTACTTAATAACTTGAAGTTAATTAGAAATGGATAGATCATGATGACGAAGCAGTGACATGTTAATTATCATAGTTACGAATTAAATTGTTAAAAATTTGTAATTAGAGAAGGGGCATTGTGAATAATTGACATTTAATGTCGTTTCTCTTTTTACAGGTGAGTTAAATAAAATAATGTAAATATTTGTAAAATAGTCATTTTCACAGTAAATTAAATTCCTCTTTTTACAGGAGAAACTCAGATTTGTGATTATTCAACCCCGATTCTAATAATTATTGATAACAAACCTTATAAAACGACATTATCGTCAAATACCCAATCATGGATAAACTTAAATTTTAATTCGAAGTGAAAGGGGCAGAAGACGAAAAAGCTAATAAAATTTTTCTAACCTCAATTACGACACAAGAAAATAAATGTTACATAATACCACTAGAATATCATAGTATAATTCTACACAACATTCTTGAAAAACGAAGGCTTATGATAGAATAAGAAACACACTTAGAAAAAGACACCAAAAAAGGAGTGTGTGGATAACTTTATCTGAAGATTTGAAACTAATATACCTGGATGAGGAAGAAAATCTTATTTTGATGAGTTTTATTTAGAAGAAATAGAGAGAAAAACTACAAGAAGTGAAAGTATTGAAAATGAAGAAAACTCCACGTCAAAGTTATTAGAAAAATTGGTACTCCAACAACAAATTAGTGAAAAACAAAATGTGCAAAAAATATCAGAGAAGTTTATATTAGAAAAATTTTCAACAAAAGCTATAATGTACACCAATGGATACAATACTTTGAAAATGAATGCGAACGTTTTGAGGTAAATCGAGATGAAAAAAAGATTGAAATTTTTAAAATATTTCTAGAAAAAACCTGTTTAGATTGGTATGGCAGTATGTTTATAAAACAAACCATAAATTCAGATTGGAATATATGGAAGGAAAATTTTATTGAAACTTATGCGATTAAAGGATGGAGTTATATTAGATATGCAATGTCATTTAAGTACCAAACAGGATCTCTTGTAGAATATGCTGTAAAGAAAGAAAGACTGTTCCTAGAAATTAGAAAAGAGATTGATACTGGCACATTGATAGATCTCATAGCTACAGGCTTACCAAACTTTATATCAGATAGAATAGACAGGGACTCACTTCAAAATGTCAAAGTGTTATTTAATGAAGTGGGAAAACTGGAGTATTTAACTGATTGGAAGAAGTTTGTAGAAAAAAGAGGGATCAAAACAGAAGTAAGAATAAAGAAATCACCCTGCAAATACTGCCAAACGAATAACAAAGGCACACGTTTTCACTCAGAAGCTGATTGCTGGTTTAAACCGAAAGATACTGAGGAGAGGACTTCCGGTAGGAGCGCGAGAAAGAGTGGTCGTGTGGAAGAAAGATCCCAGAAAAAGAGTGATAAGTAGAGGATTAAAGGGTAAAAGAAAGAGCAACTGGAATAGAGAAGGAAGGGTAAAGTAAAGGAAGAAGTTTAAGAGGTCTGGAAGGATTAAGAGAGTGTAGAGAGGAAGAAAAAGGGTAAAAGAAGGAGGACGCTTGATAGAGTGAGGTTAGGATAGAGGATAAAGCGTTGGTAGAAGAGTCGATAAAGAATATTTCTGTCAGACCAAGGAGAATTATTAAGATGAACGGTAATACAAGCGGAAACATCAAAACAAGGAGTAAGGCAGACAAAAAGGAGATGGAACAGTCGAGGTTATGCTTCGAGAAGGAGAACCAGGATAGTAGAGAGATGAATGAGAAACTGGGCAGAATGGAAAAGAAAATAGAAAGTTTGATTAGCATTTTAGAAAAAAGGGAAGAGGAATGGAAAGAGGAGAAGAAATTGTGGATGAGAGAAAGGCAAAAATGGATGGAGGAAAAGAAATCACTGGAACAGAGAATATACAGGCTGGAATGGGATAAGGAAAGAGGTAAGAGAGAGAAGAGAAGGAATAATATTGTGATAAGGGGTACAAACATGGAGAAGGAAAATTTGGAAAAAAAGGTGGAAGAGTTTATCGAAAAGAATATTAAAGTAAAGGTTAAAGTGGAGAAAGCTACAGAAGTAAGAGTTAGTAAGGGGCAGAGGGAGAAAAAATATGTGGTAGTAAAGATGAAGAATAAGGAAATGAGGGATCAGGTAATGAGGAATAAGAAGTACTTAGAAAGAGGAGTGTATACAGATAGGGACATGACGATAAAGGAAAGAGAGATCCAGAGGATGATTTTAGATAAGGCAAGAGAACAGAGGTGTAAAGGAAAAAGAGCTACAGTAGGTTATATGAGGATATTAATAGAGGATAGATGGATGAGGTATGATGAGTTGAGGGAGGAGTTTGAGGAGGAGGGAAAGGAGAGAAGGAAGGATTGAGAGGAAAGGAAGTTAGAAAGGAGGAGGAGGAGAGGAAAAAAAATGAGTATGTGTGTGTGGAATATAGCGGGGGTGTTAAGTAAGGACAGAGAAGTGTGGAAGTATCTGAGTGGCTTTGAGGTGGTAATATTAGTAGATACTTGGTTGGAGAAAGATAAATGGGCAGGGTTAGAAGGGAAATTGCCAAGAGAGTTTGAGTGGAAATGTGTAGCAGCAACAAGAAATTATAGTAAAGGCAGAGCAAAAGGAGGAATAATAGTAGGAATTAGTAAAAAGGTGATGGGTAAGAAATTTGAGGTTTAGAGTGAGAATATAGTTATGCAGGAGATAAGGCAGGGAGGACAGATTTGGAAATAGTAGGGGTGTACAGCCAAGATATAGTAAGGACAATGGAAATTATAAGAGGAAAAGTAAAGTCAAAGGAAAAAGGATGTGTTTTGTTAGTGGGAGATTGGAATGCAAGAACCGGTAATGAGGGAGGATGGGTAGAGGAAACGGATAGGGAAAGTAAGAGAGTTAAAGTAAGACAGTCAAAAGATGAGACAATAATGAGGTAGGAAGAAGACTTATAAAGGAAATAGCAGAAGAAGGATTGCATAGTAAATGGGCAGAAAAGAGAGGAAGGAGAGTTCACATATATTGGTGGCAGAGGGGAATCGGTGATAGATTATGCAATTGGGAATCAGGAGGCTTTTGAACTGTAAAGGAAATGAGAATAGGGCATAGAACGGAGGCAGATCATATGCTATTAGAAGTATATTTAGAGGAAGAAGTAAAATTAAAGGCAGAGGAAGAGAAGGTAGAAAAGGAGATAGAAAGAAGAATTTGGTCCAGGGAGGGGATGAGCAGTATCATGAAAGGTGTAAAGGTTGGTTGGGAAAAGAAGAGGAAATAGAGGGAAGGTGGGAAGAGATAAAGGAGGTAATAGAAGAGCAGTACCTAAAATGAAGAAGCGAGTCAAGGCATGGAAGTTGGGAGATAGAAAATGGTATGATAAGGAATGGAAAGGAAAAAAGAGGGAATTAAGGAAAATTCTGAAGTCATGGAGAAAAGGAAGTACAAAGGAGTTTTTATTTAGGCAAAAAAAGAGAGTACAGGAATTGTGTGAGACAAAAAGGAAAAAGTTTGAAAGTTTAGAAGAGGAGAAGTTAAAAAATGCAACAGGTGAAGGAGAGGTATGGAAGGTATATTAATAGGTTCAGAAAGAAGTGGAAAGAAGAGATAAGCAAAAAGATCAGGATAGAACATTGGAGAAAACATTTCATAGAAAAGTTAGGAGGAAAGGAAAGAAGGGGAAGAGAACAAGGGGTAGGAGGAGGGAAGAGGTAGAACAGCAGATAGAGGAGCAAGAAGAATTGGTCAAGGAAGAATTTTTGAGACAGGTCAATAAACTTAAGTTAGGAATGGCACCGGGGGAGGATAAGTTAGAAAATGAAGTGTGGAAATATATGCCAAAAGAAGTGGAGACAGCGCTGTGGGAGTTGTTAAGGAAAATATGGAAAGAGGGGGAAATACCGGAACAGTGGAGAAGAGGGACTATGTGCATGATTTATAAAAAAGGGGATAAAGATAGTATAGAAAATTACAGAGGAGTAACTTTAACTTGTACAGCATATAAAATATATGCTAGTATGCTGAATGAAATGCTGAAAAAGAAGATAGAGATAAATTAGCGGAGAGCCAGTTTGGTTTTAGAGAGAAGAGAGGAGTATTAGAGGCGATATATACGGTTAACATATTGTAGATGAGAAATTATGTAAACCGAAAGGAAAAATTTTGCATGTTTTGTGGACCTTAAGAGGCGTCGGACAGGGCGGATAGAGAAGTATTAAAAGAGAGGTTGAGGGAGATGGGGGTGGGAATTAAGCTAAGTAGGAGGATTATGGACATTTACAAAGAAACAATAATGTAATCAAAGTAGGAGAGGAAGAAGCGGAGGAATTTTTGACGGAAAAGGGAGTAAGACAAGGATGCCCGTTAAGTCCAACTTTGTTTAATGTGTATATGGCGGACTTAGAAGAGGAGATGAGAAAAGGGCAAGAAGGAGGATGTAGAGTTGGGAACGAGAAGGTGTGGAGCGTATCATATGCAGACGATATAGTATTAATTGCAGATAGAGAAGAAGAATTGTAAGGTATGATAGAAGGTTTAAGAAATACCTGGAAAAGAAGAAGATGATTATAAGTGATAAAAAACGAAAATTATGGTATTTGAAAAAAGAAAGGTAAGAATAGACTGTGGAAGTGGGGTGATAGAGAATTAGCGGAGGTGGAGGAGATAAGATACCTAGGTTATATATTACAGAAGAATGGAAGGAATGAGAGGCACTTGGAGGAGAGGAAGAGGAAAGCAATAATCGTAATGAGGAGTGCGTGGAGTATAGGAGAAAGGATATTTAAAAAAAGCTACAGAAGAAGAAAGAAATTGTTTACAGCGTTAGTGGAGAGTGTAGCGTTATTTGGAGCAGAAATATGGGGATGGGAGGAAGATGAGAGGCTGGAAAGTGTACAAAGAAGATATATGAAATGGACCTTAGGGTTAGATAGTAATACGCCAAATTATATAGTGGACGAAGAATGTAAATATGAAAAAATGAGAATTAAAGCATTAAGAAGAGCGTTAAAATTCGAAGAGAAGATAAGGGATTCAGATATAAAATTGGTGAAGGAATGTATAAGAGAAAGGGATAGAGATAGAGAAAGAGAGAAAATAGGGAAAGAGTCAAAGATGAGGGTCGGATAATAAGAAGAGAGAGAATAAAGGAATCAAGATATTGAGAGGTATGGAGTTCAAAGAGGAGGTAATAGAAAAGATATTATTGAACATGGAAAGAAAATTCAAGGAAGAGAGAAGGTATAAGATAGGTAATTCAAGGTATAATGCGATATACAAGTATATAAGAGTAGAGGAAGAACCAGAATATTTGAAAAAGGATATGTCAATGAGGGATAGGAAAATAATAGCAAGATTCAGATGCGAGAATGAACGCAAAAGCAGAGAGTTTTGGAAAGGGGAGTAAGAGAAGAGGTGTAGATTGTGCAATAAAGGAGAGAAAGATTACATGCACATACTGGGAACATGTGAAATAACGAGGAGTGAGGTTGGAATAGAATAGATACTAAGTCAGGATGCGAAGGAGGCAGAAATATTAAAACGAGTGATAGGAAAGAGAAGGGAAGCGGAGAGGGTTTGAGAGAAAAGTGTTAAAGATAATTTTTGTTTGTTTTTAATATTAAGTCAGTTTTTAAGTTTGTTAGTAGTAAGTTGTTATGTTGGTAATAGAGTGTATCTAGGATGTTATAGGTAATATGTTCATGGTTTAATGACAAAGTATTATAAGAGATTGTAGAAGGGAGATTGTAAGGGAAGTCCTCCAAACCCGAAAGGGGCGGAGTAAGAAAATAAATAAAATACTGAGGAGAGGAAAAGAATAGAATTTTAATAACGCAGAACTGGAAGATGCATTGAAAGAGAAAGCAAATAACTAATTTTGACACCATTGATAAAAATAAAGGTATTGCTAAACGATTTTCTTGAAGTAAATTGTATTTATGATTCGGGTTCGAATATATCTTTAATAAATTCCAATTTAATCAACGTGAATAAAAGGAAAATAAGCAATTCTGGAAAGATAAATCTAAAAACAATCAATGGTGTCAGTAAAACAGATGGTTTGATAGCTATAAAAAAAGATTTTGAAATAGAGAAAAAAATAAACATTATTGTTATAGATAGTGAATATTTTAACTATGATATTCTGATTGGATTAGACTGCATCAAAGAGTTCAATTTATGTAAAAATGAAAATTTGAAAATCACGCAGAAGAATAATTAAAACAGAGTTGATAAAAATTTACTAAAAATTGAAGATAAACCCATGATTTTTTATATAATTTTCCACCATACCCCACGTAATTGATTTTTTAACTGAGGAAACAACATTATAAATTGGAATCTCTTCGTTAACAGGCAAATATTTGTCTTTTCTGTTAGAGAGATTATAATCTGTGGTATGTACCTGCAATAAAAGTTCTTTCTTATTCACACTAATTATTATTTTAAAAGTTAAACTAAAAGCAAATTTTAGAGATTTTTCAGAAAAGAAAAAAAAACTTACTGTTTTTGTGCAACGTCCCATGTGGCAGCAATAATGTTGTTGACAACATAGTCGACAGGAATTATGTCGCCAATAAAGTTTTCATTACAATATAGCGTGTGTAAAACACTAGTCGCACTTTCTACAGCAATACATGTTATTCCATACTGATTGCTTATCCAACCGGCGATTTGTTCTTTTCCGTTGCGACAACAATGGATGGCCGAACGATGCAAGCAGGAATTCCATTAGAATACTGCCGTACGGTTTCTTCACAGATTGCCTTCGAATATGCATATGCGTTGGGACTATTACCAAGTAGCCTATGAAATAAACGAATTTGCTAATCGACTTAGCTCTAAAAAAAGAAATAGTATTCTCGTTTTATTACTTTGGCGTTATTAAATCTAATTGATCTTCTTTCAGAATCTCTGTCAATTTAATTATGTCTTCTGTCTTTATAGGTAGCTTATAGAATTTTTCTTCAATTTTACTATATACGCAGTAGGAATATGCCGTTGATACATAAACAAAGGCCTGAAGAAAAAATTTATTACAAAATAAGAACAGTTTATTTTTATATAAATCCAATGTTTAAATAATTAATCAGGAAAACAGTACCCTCAAGCTTGCAATTTTCTGTGCGAGCAAGAGGAGATCCCTTGTTCCTCTAATATTCGTATTAACTATTACACGAATATTATCCATAAAACGCACGGATGCTGCACTGTGGAAAATTAAATCGGTATCTTTAATGCGTGCGCGGTATTTCTCTGACAATTCCAAATTCCTTTTCCTCTCCGACGGCGGTAGGACCGATGCATAAGAAAAGAATGGAGTTAATCTTATGATTGCAATGCGATAAGTCTTATGATTGCGCCTTGAAAAGTCTTATGATTGAGTCTTAGAAAGTCTTATGGTATTATGCCGAGGTATTAAGTGGTCGTATTATGTGAAAGTGTTAGTGGCCTTATTGAGTTTTATGTCTTATGTCTTACGGTTTTTACGTCATATGTTTTCTTATATTATTCTTATGTAATTACAAAGATCTACGTTTAAGTGATTTTATGTACGATTAAATATATGTGTATTCCAAACTTTTAATCCTGACATACTATTATTTAAATAATAACGCCCTATAACTCTTGCATCAGGACACAGGAACGGTCGTTACACTATGAAAGAAAAGTTGAGGAGTGAAGTTAGAGAATTTCTTTTCTTTTTCCAAGTTGACCAAAACCTGTAAAAAAATACACTCGTATCATAATTGTCAATAAATCGAACTTATTATTTCATAAACTTTATACATATTTAATTACTTTTCCGTAACGTTCACAAGCCTCAAATTTTCTTTCATCTGTTGCTCCCTGAATCATAATTCTTCGTGATATAATTTGTTTTATTATACCCGCCTGTAGAGCTTTTCTCATCAATTCCGCTGATTTTCTCTTTTTTTTTTGGTAATTTTATAAGGTCTTGTAAAAAGTAGCTATATACATTTATGAACCGTATAAAATTAGATAGTGGTAATGGATTGTAATTAGGCCCTTTAGAATCGTAGATCATTATAAATGTTTTAAAATTTTAACAATGTCTAAACAATTTTCCATATCGTCTAAGAAGGAATAGTTTGCAACTACAAAATCAAAACCTTTGCCTTTCGTAATATTCATAATATTCATTCTATACTCTTTAACATTGATAATATTAGACTGTGGTAGACGTGGTCGAAACGACTCGATCACCTGTTTTTCTGCATCCGTTTCGTAAGTAGTGTAAACATCAAAATTATAAGATAAGGATAAATTTATGAGAGTCCTTCCTACATCACTAGCACTATAATGTATTAATACAGTCTTAATGGGTTTAAACACCCAAGTATCCGAATACAAAATGCAGAAAGCTGCAAAATAGGCTTAGGGAATTGTTGAAGCATCTTTGAAGCTCAAAGTGTCTTGAATAATCCAAGTAAAATCTAGATCAGCTGAAATTTCATTACTAATAGTGAATTTATCATCTAGTCCCATTACTCTACGATCTCTCTCATCTGTCCCAGAATATTCTGTAATAGATATCTGTGATTCTAGGCTGACATCATTTTTTAACCAGTTTCGTATACACCTAAGTCAAATGCAGAACATTTAACATCACAATCCTATTATTTTTTTCTTTAATCAATGGGAATTTTTCCATCATACTAATGAGCCTGATTTAATAATTTTTGCTTGCCACTAAAATAAGTAGACTTTACTCGCAATGGCATCCATCTGTATGTGCCCCATACCCCGTTAATTACTAATACATTTTCACGAAAATTACGTTTTATTTGTAATTCATAGAATTGATTTTGAAGAGAGAATTTCGGTGCCTTAGCATTTTGTAGATAAAAAATTTGAAATTTTTTGTACCCTGGTTCTCTTTTTATATCTCGAATTATCTCAAATATATCATTATCGATAATAGTGTTAACCACAAATATAACATTGTCATATTTTGAGTCTTGTAAGCAGATTTTTAATCGATCTAAAAAGTTTTCGTGGTTTTTAACGAAAACAGTTTTCTTAAATTTTTTCTTTATGTAAAAGAAGAGCTGTACGACAAAGAGCAATTTTTATTTTCAGAACGATTTTAATCCCAAACTTGTCAATACAGAAATCGTATCATATTCTTATTTTGTTTCAATTTTATCAATAAAGATGATTCTTTACAGAGAGTACTAATAAGTTTTTTACATCGGTATAATGCGCGTTATTTATAATCGTCAAAATAAAATTTTCAATGATTGTCTGATAAAGCAATTCTCTAGCAATTAATTTTTATTGAAATTTTTCCTCATTCTTTTTAAGGTATTTTTCGAGAAAATCCAAAATATTCTCATTTTTCTTTTTGACTCATTCGTTATCAATATATTTTCTTCACTGTTCACGCTAATATTTTTTGAAATTAATCATAGTGTTGCATTTAATACGTCGTCGATATCCATCTGTGTTTTATTATCTGGATAAATCTGAGTTCTTCCGAAACAATTTTCTTCTTCCTGTTTTTAAATATATTCCTTTAAATTGGATTCTACTCATTGCAATTCCAGGGCAAGCAATTACATTTTCCCATTTTTCAAACTTCATCGGTAAGGCTACGAAAAGAAGTCAATTTAATTTATATAGTTTCTTAAACTATGATACATTACATTCTTTTTGGTGATAACATTTATAAAAACGATATTTAAGTAAGTGATCAGAAAAATGTTTTTTTAATAATATAACAAGTTTGATTACGAGCATATTTGGTGTAAAAACTATTTTAATGCCGTTTGAAAAAAAATATAAGTATTGCCTTATTGCATACTAGTCGTTTTTGTTTTAACAAATTGTCTATTTTAGTATTTTCTAATTGTAAGTGTTAGTACTTGAACGTTAAAAAATAGCTTCTGATTATTATTTTTAAGGAAACAGTCATAAATAATATATTATAAAAGTGTAATTCAATAAAGAATATTAATTTTTATTTTTATTCTTTGATTATAAATAAAGAAAATTAAAAATTATTTATTTTAGTCCAAAAATGCTCTTAACATTATACACATTTATTTCAATTTTTACTTATGTACTAAAGAATTTGAAGAGTTTTTTAACATTTGGTATATATTGTATAAATAACCACGAGTAAGTTTATATTAGGTTTCAAATGCTTACCATTGTTTTCTTTCATTTTTGCTGTTAATTGTTCCATATCGATGACTAGTTTTTGTATCCTACTTGGCACCAACATTTTTTATTCCTACTGCTTATAATATGGACTTTCCTCCAAACCCGAAAGGGGCGGAGTAAGAATAAATAAATTAAAAAAAATAAAATAATATGGACTTGAACTAATCCTTCTATTAATAACTTCCAGTCTCTGTTCCATTTAAGCGTTCCATTTGAACATGATGTAGAAAGTTCACTAATAATGTTGGATGATTTTTCATACTGGTAACCATTTAAAGGTAGATTAGAGTAAATATTTTCTCCGTCTAGAATTTCTGATTCTTCTTCTATTAAAATGATTTCTGGAATATCTCTCTTCTCTGTTTCTGCTAAGCGAATAGGTCCAGAAGCCATCATAATATCATCTTTGGTTTTTACTTCAAATTTTCCAGAACCTGAAAATTTATATTAATTCAAATATTGTTCTAAAATATTATATTTATAGGATTACTATTTATACTTTCAAATATCATAATAATGAAATAAATTTTGTCGTTTCTAGGTACTACTAGTAATTTATTGTGAATAATAATGTTCTCAAATAAAAAGAATTATCATCCTTATTCAGTATAAAATAAATAAAATGTAAATATGTAGAACCTACTTTAAATAGACAGCTAAAGAAATGATAACATTGCCGTTCATTTAAAATTTCCTAAAAACTTGTATTTATCTGATTTCAAATCTACCAGTTCTTTAGTTTTTCGAGTTTCCCGCGATTTTCCACCTTCCTCGTGCCTGTCAAAAAAACACAATAATAATTTATACCATCTATTTGAGAAAAGTCTATTTTGTACTTACCAATAGAACTATGTTCCCATCAAACAAGAGGGAAATAGATGAGGTTTCTCTAGAAACAGGATAAGGAACTCTAAAGCTTTCCTTACGTAATTGGAAATCCAAGATTATAAAGCTTTCCTAATGTGGATAAAATTAGAGTTGCATTGTCTCTATGACCTCGTTTTGTTAATGATAAATTATTGCAACTACTGTCAAACGATTTTCTAAGAATCGCCTAATAAATTGAAAGTATTAGGTTATTTAATTTAAAAAAATTGTATTAAAATATATTTTCTAACAATTAAACCTGTAGAAGTCCATGGGGTGAAATTTCAATCCTTATAGCGTTTTTGGGTAACATTTGTAATATTTCTTCAATATGACAGGAGAATGGAGATTATTCGTATGATATTCCGGTGAAGATAAGTGAGCTTTCATTAAATGCCACTCATTTTTCGAATAGACGTGCATATCCAACGTTTACTGCGATATTTTGGTTGAGAAATGACTTTTTTTAAATATTCTAATTACTTTGGACCAGCTAGAGAGAATGTACCGACTATAAAAAGCAATATTACTGTAAGCACGGGTTCAGCAAATATTTCTTTACTCTAAAAAAATAATTAGAGTTTCAAAATTTTAATATTTTAAATTTATATCAAGAAATCTTCTAAGCATTACTTGTAATTCTTTTTCAAAAGCTTTTATGGACTCGGTAGGTCCACTTATGGTAGAACTATCGGGTCCATTATGACAAGCAACATCAATGTCTTCAGGACAGAAATGTTACAACTGTTTGTAACCCAGACCTACTGTGGCCGTCGTTCCGTGTATCAAATCACTTTCTACTGAAGCGAAACTACTTGAAAGAGCGCTTAAAATCATTTCCTCTGCAGTAAAGCAACCATCTGCGTAAGAACAACCCAGCTCACAAACAAAATACCCGATTAGGTAATTCGGTTTCACGTTAACAGCATATAGAATATCCACCAGACCAATCTATGTAACAATTATCGAATTATACATTTAAAAAAAAAAAATAAACACTGCCTAAAAGGATATATCAGATACATTATTACTTTATTGCTGCTATTCCCAGAAAGCAGTTTTTAATATTATCGTATATGGTTGGATTTTTATCGCATATAATATGTACAATATCGTAAACTCGAAGTCTTAAAACTAATCACATTTTTTTATTGCTTCGGAAAGATTGGTATCTTCATTAGTGATTCACCTAAGAAAAAATTTTACATTTAATATATACGATATAACATTTTTTAATAATTTAAATACAAAATTTTTAGTACCTACTCCAGTCCATTGTGATCCAATCCCGAAAAAACGAACCAAATCTCCCGAATTGAGCCGACAAATGAGTTTGAACAATCTCTATCGATTGCT
>NW_025113025.1:0-49566 GCF_010416935.1 Polistes fuscatus
AACCTTAAAAAAATACATTCGTATCATAATTGTCAACAAATCGAACGTATTATTCATAAAGTTTACATAATTAATTACCTTTCCCGTAACGTTCACAAGCCTTAATTTTTCTTTCTTCTGTTGCTCCTCCGAATCATAATCTTCGTGATATAATTGGTTTTATTAAACTTGTTTAAAGCTTTTCTCATCAATTCCGCTAATTTTCCTCTTCTTTTTTGTGGTAACTTAATAAGGTCTGTAAACAGTAATATACTTATGAACCGTATTAAATTAGATAGTAGGTAATGGATGTAATTAGGCCTTTAAAATCGTAAATCATACCAAATGTTTTATATTTTTAACAATGTCCAAACAACTTTCCATATCGTCTAAGATGGAATAGTTTGCAACTACAAAATCAAAACCGTGCCTTTCGTAATATTCATAATATTAATTGTAGTCTTCAACTAAAATTAGACTTTGGTAAACTGGTCGCAACGACTCGATCACCCGTTTTTCTGCATCCGTTTCGTAAGTAGTGTAACATCAAATTAAGATAAGGATAAATTTATGAGAGCCTGTCCTACGTCACTAGCACCATAATGTACTAGAACAGTTTTAATTTTTTTAAACCTCCAAGTATCCGAATGCAAAATGCAGAAAGCTGCCAAATATGCTTGGGGAATTGTTGAAAGCATCTTCGAAGCTCAAACTGTCTGGAATATCCAAGTAAAATCTGGATCGGCTGAAATTTCATTACTTATAGTAAACTTATCAACAGTCCCATTACTCTACGACCTTTCTCATCTGTCCCTGAATATTCTGTAATAGATATCTGTGATTCTAGGCTGACATCATTTTTTAACTAATATTCGTATGCACCTAAGTCAAATGCAGAACATTTTACATTCACGATTCTATTATTTTTCTTTAATCAATGGTAATTTTCCATCCATACTAATGAGCCTGATTTATTAATTTTCGCTTGCCCACGCATAAAGAAGTAGACTTTACTCGCAATGGCATCCATCTGTATGTGCCCCATACCCCGTTTGGGGCTAATACATTTTCACGAAGGTTAAGTTTTATTTGTGATTCATAGAATTCATTTTGAAGTCAGAACTTCGGTGCCTTAGCATCTTGTAGATCAAAAATTTTAAGTTTTTTTACGCTGGTTCTCCTTTTATATCTCGAAGTATCTCAAATATATCATTATCGATAATAGTGTTAACCACGAATATAACATTGTCGATTATGTGTCTTGTAAGCAGATTTTTAACCGATCTAAACAGTTTTCGTGGTTATTAACGACAACAGTTTTTCCTAAATTTCTTTCTTTATGTAAAAGAAGAGCTGTACGACAGAGAGCAATTTTTTTTCAGGACGATGTTTAATCCCACATTGTTAATACAGAAATCGCATTATCTTCCTCTGTTGTTTCAATGATTGTCAGTAAAATGATTCTTTACCGAGAGTACTAATAAATCTTCTTACATCGGTATAATGCGCGTTATTTATAATCGTTAAAATATAATTTTCATTAATTGTCTTATAAAGCAACTCTCTAGCAGTTAATTTTATATTGAAATTTTTCCTTGTCCTTTTTATGATATTCTCGAGAAAATCCAAATATTCTCATTTTTTTTTTGACTCATTCGTTAACAATATCTTTTCTTCACTGTTCATGCTAATATTTTTGGAAATTAATCCTAGTACTGCGTTTATACGTCGTCGATATCCATCTTTGTTTTATTGATATTCTGGATAAACCGAAGTTCATCCGCGACAATTTTCCAATTCCTGTTTTTAAATATTATTTCTTTAAATTGGATTCCACTCATAGCAATTCCGGGGCAAGCAATTACGTTTGCCCGTTTTTCAAACTTCATCGGTAAGGCTACGAAAAAAAATCAGTATAGTTCATATAGTTTGTTAAACTATGATACATTACATTATTTTTTGTCGAAACATTTATAAGCACGATATTTAAATAAGTGATCAGAAAAATGTTTTTTATAATATAACAAGTTTGATGTACGAGCATATATAATTGTAACATTTCCTAATTGTAAATGTTTAGTACTTATATGTGAAAAAATTGCTGCATTATTATTGTTAAGGAACAGTCATAAATAATGTATTATCAAAGCATAATTTAATAAATAATATTAATTTTAATTTTTTTATTCTTTGATTGTAAATAAAGAAAATTAAAATTTATTTATTTTTAGTCAAAAATGCTCTTAAGATTCTACACATTTATTTCAGTTTTTATTTACGTGGTAAAGAATTTGAAGAGTTTTTGAACTTTTGTCTATATCTTCTAATAACGAGTATGTTTAATATTAGGTTTCAAATTCTTACCATAGTTTTCTTTCATTTTTTCTGTTAATTGTTCCATGTCGATGACGAGTTTCTGTATCCTACTCGGTACCAACATATTTTTATTCCTACTGCTGATAATATGGACTTGAACTAATCCTTCTAGTAATAACCTCCAGTCTCTGCTCCATTTAAGCGTTCCATTGGAACACGATGTAGAAAGTCCGCTAATAATATTGTAAGATTCTTCATACTGGTAACCATGTAAAAGTAGATTAGAGTAAATATTTTCTTCGTCTAAAATTTTCGTTTCTTCTTTTAGTAAAATGATTTCTGGAATATCTTCCTTCTGTGTTTCTGCTAAGCGAATAGTTCCAGAAGCTATCATAATTTCATCTTTAGTTTTTACTTCAAATTTTCCTGAACCTGAAAATTTACATTATTTCAAATATTGTTTTAAAATATTATATTTATAGGATTGCTATTTATACCTTTATATATCATAATAATTAAATGAATTTTGACATTTCTAGATACTTCTAGTAATTTATTGTGAATAATAATGTTCTCGAGTATAAAAAAGTTATTAGTCTTATTGTAAATTATTAAATTCGAGTACATATTCATAACTTTGCCGTTTATATAAAAATTTCGTAAAAACTTGTATTTATCTGATTCCAAATCTACCAGTTTTTCTATTTGTTGAGTTTCCCAAAATTTACCACTTTCCACGTGCCTGTCAAACATACACAATATTAGTTTATAGCGTCCATTTGAAAAAAGTCTATTTTGTACATACTAATCAGAACTGTGTTCCCATCGTTTTCTCTAGAAACAGGATAAAGCACCCTCGGATAGAACTTTCCTGACGTAATTTGAAATTCCAGATATTAGCTTTCCTAATGTGGATAAAATAAAAGTTGCATTGTCCTTATGGCCTCGTTTTGTTAATGATAAATTAATGCACCAATATCCAATGATTTTCTTAGAATTGCCTAATAAATGAAAAGTATTAGGTTATTTAATTTAAAAAAACTGTATTCAAATATTAATTAAAACAAATAAACCTGTAAAAGTCCATGGGGAGAAATTTCAATCGTTATAGCGTTTTTTGGTAACATTGTTAATATTTCTTCGAATAAGACAGGAGAAAGGAGATTATTCGTATGATATTCTGGTGAAGAAAGGTGAGCTTTCGTTAAATGCCACTCATTTTTCGGAATAGACGCATAGCCAACGGTTACTGCGATTTTTTGTTGAGATGACTTTTTTTAAATATTCTAACAACTTTGGACCAGCTGGAGAAATGTACCGACTATGAAAAGCAATATCTAGTCGGCACGGTTTAGCAAATATTCCTTTACTCTAAAGAAAAAAAATTATAGTTTCAAAATTTTACTATTTTTAATGTCTATCAAAAAATATCTCCTAAGCATTACCTGTAATTCTTTTACAAAAGCTTTTATGGACTCGGTAGGTCCACTTATGGTAGAACTGTCGGGTCCATTATAACAAGCAATATCAATGTCTTCAGGACAGAAATGCCGCAACTGTTTGTAACCGAGACCTACTGCGGCCATCGTTCCGTGTATCAAATCACTTTCTACTGAAGCCAAACCACGAGAAAGAGCGCTTAAAATCATTTCCTCAGCAGTAAAGCAACCATCTGCGTAAGAACAACCCAGCTCACCAACAGAATGCCCGATCATGTAATTCGGTTTCACGCCAACAGCATATAGAGTATCTACCAGACCAATCTACGTAACAATTATCCGAAATTATTCATTTAAAAAAAAGAAAAAATATACACTGCTGAAGGGGAAACATTAGAAATATTATTACTTGTATTGCTGCTATTCCAGAAAGCAATTTATAATATTATCGTATATTTGGATTTATATATATGCTCAATATATAATATGCTCAATATTGTAACCTCGAGTCTTAAAACTACATCACATTTTTTATTGCTTCGGCAAAGATTGGTATTTTCATTAGTGATTCACCTAAAAGAGAATTTACATTTAATATATACGAAAGAGAGAGAGAGAGAGAGAGAGAGAGAGAGATGTAACATTTTTTAATTATTTAAATATAAAATTTGTAGTACCCATTCCGGTCCATTGTGATCCCATCCCCGAAAAAACGAACCAGATCTCTCGAGAATGAACTGACAAATTAGCTTGAACCATTTCTATTGAATATTTGGAATCAGCTGCTTCAAAATCTGGAATTACTGTATACCCAGAATACAGAGAATTGGAAAATGGTTTATCAGTAATATCAGTAATTAATTGAGCCAATTCATCATCTCCTCTGTTCGAATTTAACCAAACACAAATAGAATATAATTCACGATTATTTTGCCTAATCAGTTCGGTCGTAAAATAAATATCTTACAATATCAAAGATCGACAATATCATTTCCTGAGTTCGACAAGAAGCTACAAAAAGTCGTGGCATATTATATGGTGAAAGTTTTCTCCTTTGCTTCTTTTTTGAATGACATTTTAGGATAATGTGAGAGAAGAAATCTTTTAAAGCGGCTGTGTTAACAGCAGCGAAACAACCCATTTAAGGTGTTGGTTCTGTAATTACTTTTACGCGTCCATCCTGAAGGAATTGGGCCTCTTCTGGAGGCTCAGAATAATGAAGATTCGGAGATATAACTTCAGTCTCCATAGCAATTAGTACCTAGAAATAAAAAATAAACAAATGTTAAATATTAAACCAAATTTGAGTTGTTTTATATTTAATTTTTCTTTTCATTAAATTTACCTTGATTATCGAATTTATTGCATTATTATTATAAGCGTTACCAATGTTTTACTTAACAGATCCTATTAAAAGAGGATTAGAGAGACTTCGATCTTGACCATAAACAAGATCTATTGCCTTTAATTATTTGAGATCCATTGATTTGATTGCTGTACCATCGGCATCGATGTAAGTTTCGTCGCTTGGTCTTAGACCGCCAGTGTTTCAATGTCTGTTTCATTATTTGAGCCTGAAATTCGGCTGTGGGAAAAAGACACGTGTTTCTTGGAATTGCTGCAGTGTACTTAACAGAAAGATTAACGACTTTGGCACAAACTCGCTTTGCATTTTCAGCTCTTTGAAAGAAAATTGTTCCTATCGAGTTGCTTCTCGTGAATCCAGACGCTTTCTTATCAAAATATCTATTTACCACGTCTGTTGACAATAACCTAAATAATTTAATGCATAAAACAGAAAATTATTTTTAAATTACGAAAATATTTAACTTGATGTTCTAAGAATTTTATATTATTATTGAAACAAAAAATATAAAAAAAACTGCCTTTTTGTCTTTACATGCAAGAATTGGAATTAATTATACCTAGTATACTCTTATTTTACCTAAATTATACAGTTGGTAAGATGTTTGGGGAAGTAAGCTTAAGATTCCCCCACTAACAATAGCGTAATCGCAATCTCCAGCTTTTATAGCATCGTACGATTTTTGAATTGGTAATGAGCTTGATGTGCTGGTTGAATCAATAATGCAGCTTGAGCCAGTTAAACCCATACAAAACGAGATCCAGTTTGCTAGCAAACCACGACAATACCCCAGTAGACTCTATCGATTCTCCTATAATGAAAATAAAAACAATTGCAAATAGAATGATTTTACCTTTAAATAAAATCCATTAGATCATTCTATTTACTTACTTGAGTTTTATCTTTCATTACATTACTATCTGACTCATATAAACTCAATACTCCGTAAAAATTGGTTTTCTTGTTCCGTAACTCTACAGGATTTATTTCAGCATCATGATCGCTTTAAACGTAACTTCCAATGCAATTTTTATTTCTAGTGCCATAAATTTTGCTTGAATTGCTCCAATTCTAAAAAAAAAGTTATCGAATTTCGTTAAATTAGAAATGAGTCCTAAACGCGATGATACTTTACACGAATGACCTAACAATTAATAACTTAATGAATCAAAAATTACGCACATTATAACATTTTTTTTCTGTATAAAAAAAAATTAAACATATTCTTACTTAATTTAAATCTTGTATCATCCGCAGATACGCAATCTTCTCCATTTAATAGATTTTCCTTTAAATCATTGATATTGATACTCTTTGGAAATTTTCCCGATATTCCAGAGATGACCACTGCACTATCGTCCAAGCCTTCTAAATTCATATTTGCAAAATGTATCAGCACGAGCAACACAATCAACCACTAATTAGTATAGCAAATAAAGCTATTCATTGAAATCGCTGTTTATATAGCCCATCGAATAAGTCTAATTTAAATTGTTAATTATGGGATTTAGTTATGCAATTTAAATGCGTTTACTATAGATTAGGCTGCATTGTCAATGCCGTATTGTATAAAAAAAATCTTTCCTAAGGCTTTCGATGACGTTTGATTTCTAAGTTTTTTATATAAAAAAACTGGCGTGTGTACTTATGTACGCATGTCAGAAGTTATACTTCATTGGCGTACCAAAATAAATATAGCATCAACAACTTCAAAAATAACTGCAAAAAAAAAAGTATAATCTTATTTATTTATACATGAAGAAGAAGAAGGGTTTAATTAAAATAAGGAAATAAAATAAGAAATAAAAAATTAAATAAGAAATAAGAAATAAAAAAATTCATCAAATATAAACTTTGAGTAAATTTTCTTCGCCAGGTGCAATACGTAAATATTGTTCTTCATCCCACATTAATGTCGGTTGGTGCGCCGAAGACTCTCTTCTACAGGAATGTGTTCGCTGACATCATTTTGTCAAACTTTGTCGTGAATTTGATTATCGTTAAATATTAATCATTAAATTTAATATCGTACATTCTATACAATAAAGAAAATATTAAAAATTGTAGCCAAGTTTTAATTGTACGCTTGTTAACAATGCCATGTAAGTAAATAGATCGGTCAATTTTCTTACTTTTAATATGTACATTTATACAATAATCGTCATCGATATTTCTTTGAAGAATTTGACCATTGTATAACTGAAAAAGGTAGGTTAATTAATTGACCATAACTGGCGTATTACCATTACATGTCTCAGACGTCTGATCTGCATAAAAGAAATAGGCGAAATTAATCTTTCAAATACTAAATATAAAGTGGTAAATGCTAAGGTACATCTGGACATTTGAAGCCGTTATATGTTGATATTAGAGGAATATTCTTCTTTTTTAAAGCTTGTACGCATGTATTACAAAGCTCTGTATTTTCTATAGGTAAATTAGGTATAAATTGCATTAGAATATTCTTATGTTCATTAGATGGCTCTTTTAAATCCTTTTTAAACCACAATCTGTCACATACTAAGCATGGATGTTCCAATAATTGCCCAAGAATTTTATTTTAAATTCCTTATGAACTCGTTTAAATTGATGATAATTGCTATATGGTAAAGAAGATCAAAATCCATATCAATTTGCTCGCCAGTGGAATGATTAATTATTAACTGGTCTGAACAGTTAGAATAAATAGAGGGTAAATCTGATTCAGTTAATTCCTGATCCATGATTGTGTCTTGGTTTAACGAATTGCGTTCTTCATCCGGTAAAATGTCTTGATTAGACAATAGATGTATAATCGAAGCATCAGCTAAATATTGATTATTTCGTGTTTGAGATCGTGAAATTTGCTCATGTTTGTTGATGTAATGTTTTTTGATGTTATACGATGATGACACGGCATAAAAGAATTTTCCATAAGCACATCAGCTCGCACAGTAATAGTTGTTAGTCATATTTTGCAGTAGAATAATCTTGAAGAAGTAAAAGTAAAAAATAAAGACCAAATTCCCAAACGTACCAAAAGAAGTATAAGTTCAAAATAATAATTAGCAGTACTATTAGTTATTGCTGTAAATTTTAAATTATAAAATTTGTACCGGTAATCAGGCTGAGCCGATGGTTCAGAAGTCACTAGTAAATTCGAAGTCGATGGGCACATAAAGTTCCATTCGCAGACAATTGGTTTTCTTGAAAAATAAATGTAAATAAATGTCAAAATAAAAAATGTAATAACTTCAAATAACTTCAAAACTTAAAACATAAAGACCAAACAAAAAAAAAATAATTAGCAATAATATTGTTATTGCTGGACATTTAAATTATTTAAATTTGTACCGTAATCACAGGCTTAGCCGATGGTTCGCAAAGTAAATTAGAAGTTGACGGAGTACATAAAATTTCATTCGCAGGCAATTCATAACATTTTGAATATTTTTCTTCGCAGCCAAGAACCCTACAACGTTTTGCATTGCGCATTATGTTTTCCTTATTTTCCTCATTATTTTCCTTATTTTCCTTATTCTTTTTCCTACGAAGACGATAATCTCTACATTCTCTGCATTAGTTTTAGGCATATTGAAAACTAAAACAGAAATTTAAATGTATACTGATCCTGGTCAATAAAAAGCTGCAAGAGATTATAGTTTAATAATAACTTCAAAATTAAAATAATTAAAATAATTAAATTAAAATAAATAAATTTTCAATAATTAATAATAAATAATTAAATTTAAACTATAGATAAGTGTTAAAGCCTAATATTAATTTTTGTATTGTTGCTAAGGAGAATAGTTGAAGATCTACGTCCGATCAGCACTATTGTTTTATTAATTTAAATCGCAACGTGTCCAGCAACTTTTTGTACGATTTTTTGGCAAATCTTTAGTGAAACTAGAAACTTAAGCCACACAACATTTACTTCTCCATCTTCATTGTATTCAATATGAAATAACTACAATTTTCCCGAATGCCAATATATATTCTACATTTGTAAATAACATAAAATATAACTTCAATAAAAACTTCAACAAAATAAAGATATTAGACAAAATTTAAATAAAATACAATTACTAAAAAAATTAATAAAATAAAACAACAAATAAGAAAAAAGAAAAACTCTTGGTTAAATCAATATAAAGTATAATATTATATTGTCTCGTCAGGCAAAAAGTCTTGTAGCCTAAAAGCTCTGGTTGATAAATTAAATATAATAAAGTATTTTGGTTTTAACAAAAAATTAAACTCGTATCTCACCTCTTGCTCGCTTCGCTTGTATATTATTGAACAAAAAGGTTCACCTCGTTTATGGAAGCTTAAGAAATACTTATACTTTTCTTATTTCGCTTCTAGATTAAATCGCTTTGTTCGTCGCTTTCTTTGAAAATTCTTTGCTGCTTATCTAAGATGTGTCGTCGTAGGCGTCCAGTGGAAGAATGGGACAAGTGCTATGTTTAATAGGCCCTGCATGGCGTGCTTAACAACGGTTTAAAAAGTGGGGAGGGACGATAAGAAAATTTCCTTATTTTCAATATTTTCGAAATTATTAAGCCGCGTATTTCGAATATACGCTAAGAATCTATAATCTTTATAAATGGTACATAAATTGTAATTACGTTGAGTGTCTTACAAATTCTGAAGGAAATCCTCGTCAGGCTACGCTCGTTATTTAGTTTTGAAAAAGAAGTATAACTTCAAAACAATAAAAAAAAATTCATGTTGCACAATACGTTTCCATTCTTTCATGCTAAGTTCTCCATATTTTTATAATTAATTACAGATTACCTATCACAATGATAACATATTATTATTATTATTATCATTAATAATTTTCCTAGTTTATTTTTTAATTACTGTTGTTATTATTACATTATTAGTATTATTATTATAAATTTTATTTTTACATAGAATATAGTTGATAAAGAAACGTTTTCCTCTTCCCTGCTTGATGATCGAAAATATTTTCTAATGGAAGAAGATTATTTTTTTTTACTATTATATTTTTATTCTCATTTATTTATTGAAGTTATTTAATTTTATATAAATATATATATATATATATATATTATAGCGTGACCAGGTAAAAAGGAGGAGGATTGAAATATGAGTAGATAAGCTACTAATTATTCTTTTCTATTAAGTTAACTAAATAAATTCAAGAAATATTTTCAATCGATCGATATATTATATATATAAGAAGAATAAAAAAAGAAAAATAAAAAAAAATATAAAAATATAGATATCAGTCCACAATAAATGTAAGGGAGATATATCGATTTACTTTATGCGTCAACGGCCGAGGCGCGGTTACAGCATTAGTTCTCGCTCGAACATTTAAGTAATGCAGCGCTGAGTACAATTATTACTTGGATGGGTGACTCGCTTGAGAAAAAAAGGGGAAGAAGAAGAGAAGACAACTTTATGCCGAAAATTTGAAATCGCTTTGCCGCGAATTGTAAATACGACAAACTTCGTGGTGTCGAAATTTACCATGTAAATATTTGTAAAATGTATGTTTAAAAATTTGTAAAACGTCTGTAAAAAAATTTTCACTCGCATCACATTTTCCCAAACGCGCTAAACGAAGTATAACTTTAAAAATTCTACTCATTCAATATAAAAATGAATTATTAAAGATCTCTTTATTGTTGTTTTTCACAGATTATTAGAAAGAAAATACAGAAGAAAAAAGGAAATATAATAACGAAAAAAGATCCAAAGAATTAAGGCATAAAACAATCATTTTATCGTATAATTAGCTATTGTTAATTTGGAAACAATAAACAATAAGAAGAATGAATAAATAATAATTTGGTAATAATTATATTTGTTATAAAAAAGACATTGTCAAAAAGTTACCTTCTATAAAATGGTCTTGATTCGTCAACCGTCTCCATCGGATCTTTAAGTAAATATACTCGAACTCCCTTAATGTAAGCATTAGAAAAACATTCCCAATCAATATCAGAAACATTAAAAAAGAATTTATGTTTATCGACTACAGATATTTTGTCCCATAATTTCAAAACGTTATCGTTTGTGACGTTTGTGAATTCCCATTCGGTAAATGTAAAGTAATTCATTACATATTTAAACTTTTCTATATTTCTGTAGATTTTAAGTAATCTAAAAAAATATACAATAAAGTTAATGATGTTCTTTTTTAACGACAAATAATAAATCGTTTGTTAATCTAAAATATTGTCAGATATTACCTTAGCTTTCTTCCACTAAGATAAGCTATCTAGTCTACTATAATTGCTGGTATCCAGTGCAAAAAAATTGTCAAAAAAAAATGAAAAGAATAATTATAGTTAAACCATAGGAAGTAATACCATAAAACTTTTTTAAAGTAAATAAATTGGAATCTCTTCGTTAACAGGCAAATATTTGTCTTATCTGTTAGAGAGATTAATAATCTGTGGTATGTACCTGCAATAAAAGTTCTTTCTTATTCACTCTAATTATTATTTTAAAAGTTCAACTAAAAGCAAATTTTAGAGATTTTTCAGAAAAGAAGAAAAAACTTACTGTTTTTGTGCAACGTCCCATGCGGCAGCAATAATGTTTTTGACAACATAGTCGACAGGAATTATGTTGCAAATAAAGTTTTCATTACAATATAGCGTATGTAAAACACCAGTCGCACTTTCTACAGCAATACCTATTATTCCATACAGATTGCTTATCCAACCGGCGATTGGTTCCTTTCCTGTTGCGACAACAATGGATGGCCGAACGATGCAAGCAGGAATTCCATTAGAATACTGCCGTACAGTGTCTTCACAGATTGCCTTCGAATATGCATAGGTGTTGGGCCAATTACCAAGTAGCCTATGAAATAAACGAATTTGCTAATCGACTTAGCTCTAAAAAAAAAGCAATAGTATTCTCGTTTTATTACTTTGGTGTTATTAAATCTAATTGATCTTCTTTCAGAATCTCTGTCAATTTAATTATGTCTTCTGTCTTTATAGGTGGCTAATAGAATTTTTCTTGAGTTTTACTATATACGCAGTAGGAATATGCCGTTGATACATAAACAAAAGCCTGAAGAAAAAATTTATTACAAAATAAGAACAGTTTATTTTTATATAAATCCAATGTTTAAATAATTAATCAGGAAAACAGTACCCTCAAGCTTTCCATCTCCTGTGCGAGCAAGAGGAGATCCCTTGTTCCTCTAATATTCGTATTAACTATTAAACGAATATTATCCATAAAACGCACGGATGCTGCACTGTGGAAAATTAAATCGGTATCTTTAATGCGTGCGCGGTATTTCTCTGACAATCCTAAATTCATTTGACTCGTGTCTCCTTCAATCAGAATAATTTTTTTTCGACATTTTTTTGTTCTTTCTTCAATCTATCAAAAATCTGAAAATTTAAATATACCTGGTAACATTGGTGATATTTTTTATTGACATAATAATTAGTACAAATTACGTAACTTTACTTACAACATCATTAAAATACTCTTTGAATCGAGTCTGCGGATCCTGCAGTTTTTTGCTCTTATCAGCAAGTAAATCGTTGTTATTTCTGGACAACATCTACAAATAGCATTTCATTTATAGAAACAATTTTTGGTAGAAAATATATTATTAATAAAATAAAATATCAATATATAGGTTTACATATAGAAGGAAAGAGAACAAAAGAGCAAAGAGAGAAAAGAAAGAATAATTATCGTGAAACAAAAATAAATGAGTAAAAAAATGCAAAAGAACTTATTAAACGTACGAATAAGTTAGCAAAAGAAGATAAAGATTATTTTCAAAAACGTATAAAAATAAAAGATATGCGTATCTTGTGTCATCTAAACATTAGTTCGATTTGGGATTTTTTTTAACTAGTTGCAACTCCAAAATTATTATAGAAAAAATTTGGACTGAACAGGAAGCAGTGTTTCCTGTCTCATGTGAGTGTATATATGAATACAGAAGAAATAAAGAGTTAGATGAAGCAGAACATTTACTATTGAAAATGCACATATAGATATTTTTACAATAGCAAACTAAGTATGAGTGCATCAGAGTGTGTTTGGATATGTGCGTGCGTGCTCATGGGTACGTGACTAAAGACAGAGCTTCTATAGTATTAATTTTTATCAGAGATGGCTTGATTTGGAATAAAAAAGAGAAGAAAAGTTAAGAAGAAAGAAACCAAAAAGAAATGATTTTAAGCGTTTGACGATAGACGATAAAGGGAAATGACGTATATATATATACGTGTCTAACGAAAACAAAAGAGGATGATTATTGTTTGAGACATTAGGAAGTGTCTGCTATTGATGATCTTCTGTTAAGAAGTACGAAAAATACATATGAATAGTTTTTGTTATGAAAAATTAGGATATTTATATATATTTTAATATAACTACTATACACACTACTTAAAACAAATACATTTCTTAATTTTAAACCATACATTTTAAATCAAACCTTACATTTTACTTTAAATCTTGCCTTATACTTTATAAATCTTGCTTTTTTTCTTAAAACCTTGCTTACTATCTGTTCCTTTGTTGCTTATATATATAGATTATTCCCTTTATCAGCCTTTTGTTCTTTCCTCGGTTTCGGTTCCCTCCAATATTCGAGGGGATCCGGTACGACCACAAATCAGGTGATAATTTCAATTGTCGCTATTTTACAACATAGCACACTCATACCAAACAAAGGAGTTATATTTAGTTTCTCCATTCTCTTTTTTTATACATATTTAAATACAATAAATTTAATCTTAACAGTTTTAGTAAATAAGTACTACAGATAAAATAGTATAAGTAGCGACGATATTTATCAGTGACTAAGTAGACTATTGGACAAGGATTGCTAACCTATAACTCGCATGTCTAACATTAATCCACAAAGATCTCTGAATTGAATTATGCATTGATTTTTATATTCTTTAATTTTCAGAATAAAGAATAAGATTTTCTCCATAGCTTCTCACTCAGTTACTGACCCACGAATATAACGCTGCAACAATAATAAGCCAAATTTGACCCACGCATCCGAAAATGTTCGCCATTCCTGCTATAGGAATTTAGATTTCTATTACATTTTACTTGGAGAAATTATATCTTTAAATGAATCTGTATAGTTATTCTATTTATTCCTTTTCTCTTTTTTGAAATTTTTAAGAAAAGCTTTTTATATTAAAATAATAATAATAAATAATTAAAAAAAAATCCTTATACAATAATAATAGCTAAAAATCTGTAAAAATTTGTAGGGATAGCTACTATTATAAAGATAGAGCCTACAAAATTTCTAATTTTTTTAACAATTACTTCAAAAATAAATAAGCATTATTTACAAAAACTCTATGCTATTTAGATAGAAAGCTTACATTGCTGCGCGACAAATGTTACAGAGAAGTTATAGATTTTAAACTCAAGGAATATCCTATTTATTTAAATCAAACAATAAAAACCTCTAGGAGCATAAACATTCAAAAATATTTAAAATATAGACCACTGTATTGTGAGCAGTATTAAAATTTATTTTTTTATTTATGATAAAAATCTTATAAGGAATGTATAAGTTAAAATGAGAGAGAAGACATATATGAAACATTTTTACCTTAAAAGTTTTTCCATTATAAGTCTTCCTAAAAATCCTAAACTTCCTGTGAGGAGAACTTTTTTTCCAGAATAAAATGTAGCAATTTCACCTCGTTGATTATAAAAATTCGGCTCTTCTTCCATAGAAAACAGTTCCTTTTGATACGTTTGGCCGCTTAATGACACCATTTTTAGGATTCTATTATAATAAAAAAAATATTACATACAAAAAACGTAAGAAATTTCAATAAATATTAATAAGTATGCTTTGCGAATTTTAAAGATTAATAATAATGAATAAGTAATAGAAATAGATGCATGTGATAATGATTAAGGTTTTAAGTTTTTCGCTTTCTGATAATTGGAAAATTTCGTTTTAAAAAATTTAAAAATAATCTATTTTAATGAATAACATATATTAAATAGGTATTTTTATTCTTAAAAAATACTTATTTCGTAAAATTTTAAATCTTTTAAAATAACGTGTAAAAAGAAACATTTATTTTAACATTTCTAATGATCTAAGTCACTTTCATATTCAATTGCTTATATATTATTTCATTCACAAAAAGTTCATAATAATTTAATGGCAAACCGTTTTAATGTAATTTACAAAAAAAATTAAACTTGTTAATTTATTTCGACTACCTTTTCAACCATTTTAGAAAATTTTTCCTTTTGTGACTTTCACAGTTTAAAAAGATATAAAATGATAAAAAATAGAAAACTTACCTACTTATCTCAACAAATTTTAATACAAAGAATATAATAGAATATAATAAGTTTTCCGATCTTACAATATTAAGAAAAACTTTCTAATAACTTGGAATCCCATGAAGAACTAAATATGTTTGTTAGTAATTTAAATGGATTATAAAAAACTAAGTATCAAAAGCGCACATTCAATAAAAAAACTATTGATTTTTTTCTAAGATATTTGATTAAGCAAATATTATATATCGGCACCCGTACATTGATTAGCTTGTCTCTGGATATATTGAGACAGGAATTATTTCTTTTCAAGACTAAGGAAGTTAATCCTTCCCCTGGCGGGGCCTGAGTCAAGTGACTGCCAGGTCTCTTAGTTTAAACAATTCAAGATTTATTAAATAAAAGACAAAATAAATCTTAGACTTCAGATAGGTTTTTTCTAATATGAATGTTATTCAAATTATTCAATCTGTTTAGTCTTGAATAGCAGAAAGAGAATGAAACAGGAAAAGGCGGGTGTCGTTAGGTGACCTAAAATATTGCGAAATTTCAATGAAAAAGAATTAACAAAGACTGAAGGAGGTAACTTACGTGACTACTGCAGAAAACACTGATAACTGATTTTACAATTAACTGGTTATATGTAACAAAATAAACTACACTTAAACTCTCGGTTGAGCTCGTAGTCAGTCAAAGGTAATTCAAGTGTAAATAATATAAGAGAAATAATAATATAAAATAAGATAGTACTAAATGATATAATAAGTATTATTAAATTGGAATACATATAATCAATAATAATAATAAAGATAATAATAAAAGTTATAAAATATAATATATTTAATAAGGGAAACAAATCAATTAGTCAAATCGAGAATATTATATCAAATCGGAAATAGAGTATGCTTTTAGGGAATCTAATATCAAACACTGGCGATATCGCTTCTAAGAATCAAAAAAAAATTACAAATTAACAAGTTACAGTTCGTAAAGAATTTCGACTAGTCCGAGCTGTTCGTAGGCTGACAGAAGAGTGCTAACTTATTTTTCCATTATGGCAACAACTTTCGAAGTTGCTAGCGCAATCGACGAATCGCTTATTCTCATTTGCTAGTTTCAATAAGATTAGCCTTTAATATTCGTCTATTTTCATATTTGTAGTTAATATGATGCATATGACGTCAAAGAGCGTCTTCATGCAAATTTTCCTGTTACAAAATATATAAGTAATCCCACACGTATACGATGTACAGAATTCGTATTATTAATTTGCATACAATGCAATAGGAAAATACATTGTAATCGTAAGAATATTCCTTCACATTATTACCAGTTTATAAATACAATAATTACAATAACCCCCTATCAACGCATCGTATTGCGTCTTTCCTCGTACCTATTTTTCCACGCATTCTGCTGCGTTAACATTATCACAGGTAGAAGGGAGAAAGAGGTTCTTGCTATGTCCCTGACGTGGCATAGAATACGGAATGAAAAGAATACGGTAGAGAATCGAAATTGAAATAATAAAGTCAATACGTATATTATAATTGTGGCGGAACTTCACACTTTCCCCTTATTTTAAATAAAGTCATCGCAAATTGAAAAATAGTGAAGCGATAGCTTTATTTACTCTTAGGTACAAAGTGTTATTAAATAATGGAGCATAGTCATTGCAATGAATCGCTTCATACAGAATTTTTCATTTCTTAAAGTACTCATGTTACGCTGTCATTTGATCATTTTAATGTTTTGAAAATAGTTAGCAATCTTATTAGGGGTTTCACGGCCACAGCTATTATTAATATTACTACGGTACAATTATTTTACTATAGTCTAAAAGTTTCACTAATAATTTCAGAAGGGTTTGGTAATTCTCTACATATAAGGTTGTCCCATAAGTTATTTCCGCAAAACGCTATATCTAACTTAGAGCCTTTCGAGCCAAGTTTATATATTATTTTATTTTATTAATTCTTACTCCGCCCCTTTTGGGTTTGGAGAACTTCCCTTACAAGCTCCCTTCTACAATATCTTACAATACTTTGCCATTTACCATAAACATATATATATATATCATCCTAAATAAACTATATTACCAGCATATCAACTTAATACTAACAAATTCAACTTAATAACTGACTTAAAATAAAAACAAACAAAAATTATCTTAACAATCTTCTCTCAAACCCTCTCCGCTTCCCTTCTCTTTCCTATCACTCGTTTTAATATTTCTTCTTCCTTCGCATCCTGACTTAGTATCACTTCTATTCCAACCTCACTACTCGTTACTTCACATGTTCCCAGTATGTGCATGTAATCTTCCTCTACTTCATTGCACAATCTACACCTCTTCTCCTCCCCCCTTTCCAAAACTCTCTGCTTTTGCATTCATTCCCGCATCTGAATCTTGCTATTATTTTCCTATCCCTCGTTGACATATCCTTTTTCAAATACTCTGGTTCTTCCTCTACTCTTATATACTTGTATATCGCATTATACCTTGAGTTATCTATCTTATCCCTTCTCTCTTCCTTGAATTTCCTTTCCATGTTCAATAATAGCTTTTCTCTTACCTTCTCTTTGAACTCCATACCTCTCATATATCTTGATTGCTTTATTCTCTCTCTTCTTATTATTCCGACCCTCATCTTTGACTCTTTCCCCATTTTCTCTCTTTCTCTGTCTCTATCCCTTTCTCTTATACATTCCTTCACCAATTTTATATCCTAATCCCTTATCTTCTCTTCGAATTTTAACGCTCTTCTTAATGCTTTAATTCTCATTTTTTCATATTTACATTCTTCCTCTACTATATAATTTGGTGTATTACTAACTAACCCTAAGGTCCATTTCATATATCTTCTTTGTACACTTTCCAACCTCTCATCTTCCTCCCATCCCCATATTTCCGCTCCAAATAACGCTACACTCTCCACTAACGCTGTAAACAATTTCTTTTTTCTTTTGTAGCTTTTTTTAAATATCCTTTCTCCTATACTCCACGTATTCTTTATTACGATTATTGGTTTCTTCTTCCTCTCTTCCATGTGCCTCTCATTCCTTCCATTCTTCTGTAGTATATAACCTAAGTATCTTATCTCCTCCACTTCCTCTAATTCTCTATCACCCCACTTCCACATTCTATCTTTCCTTTTCTTTTTTCGAATTTTAGAATTTTTTTTTTGCTTCACTCAATATCATCTTCTTACTTTACAGATACTTTCTAAACCTCCTTAGCATACCTTTCAGCTCTTCTTCTCTATCTGCTACCAAGACAATATC
The DNA here is from genome assembly GCF_010416935.1 of Polistes fuscatus. Taxonomy (NCBI): domain Eukaryota; kingdom Metazoa; phylum Arthropoda; class Insecta; order Hymenoptera; family Vespidae; genus Polistes; species Polistes fuscatus. The sequence goes on from NW_025113025.1 coordinate 18,664, forward strand.
ATCAGCATACGATACACTCCACACCTTCTCGTTCCCAACTCTACATTCTAATACTTGCCCTTTTCTCATCTCCTCAATTAAGCCCGCCATATATATACTAAAATGAGTTTGGCTTAACGGAAATCCTTGCCTTACTCCCTTTTCCATCAAAAATTCCTCCGCTTCTTCTTCTTCTACTTTGATTACATTAATCGTTTCTCAATATATATCCATAAGCCTCCTCCTTAAATTGAACCCCACCTACATCTCCCACAACCTCTCTATTAACATTTCTCTGTCAACTCTGTCAAATGCCTCTTTAAGATCCACAAAACATGCAAGTAATTTTCCTTTCGGGCTACTTAGTTTTTCATCTACGATATGTTTGATTGTATAAATCGCTTTTATTACTACCCTCTTCTTTCTAAATCAAAACTGACTCTCTGTTAATTTACCCTCTACTTTCTTCTTCAACATTTCATTTATCATACTAGCGTATATTTTATAAGCTGTGCACGTTAATGTGACTCTTCTGTAATTTTCTATATTATCTTTATTCCCTTTTTTGTAAATCATGAACATTGTCCATTTTTTCCATTGCTCCGGTATCTCCCCCTCTTTCCATATTTTCCTCAATAACTCCCGCAGAGCTGTCTCTACCTCCTTTGGCATATATATTCACACTTCATTCTCTAACTTATGCTAACCTGGTGCCCTTTATCACAATATTTTTCCTTCTTTTCTCTATCTCACCTCTTTCCTTATCCCATTCCAGTCTGCATATTGTCTGCTCTAGTGTCTTCTATTCCTCTATTTATTGTTGTATTTTTTCCATCCTAAACTTCCTCTCCTCTTTCTATTCCTCTTTCCTTTTTTCTAATATGCTAATCAAACTTTCTAATTACCTTTCCATTTGATCCAACTTCTCATTCATCACACTAATATCCTGGTTATACTTTCCAAAACATAACCTTGACTACTTAATCTCTTTTGCGCCTGCATTGCCCCTTGTTTTCATATTTCCGCCCGCTCTACCATTCATTTTATTATTTTTCAGTGACCAGTTTGAAATCTACCTTACAAATTTTTCCACCAACTCTTTATCCTCTATCCTAAACGCACTTTATAACGCGTCCTCTCACTTTTACACAATTACCACCCCTTAACACTCTATTACTCTTTATAGACCCCTAAAGTTCTTACTTTACTTTATCAAACCTTATCTATTCCAATTGCTTTTCCTCTTTAACCTTTTATTTTTCAACTTATCACTCTTTTTTTGGGATCTTTCTTTTACGCGTCCTCTCTCTCTCTCGTACCAACCAAAAGTGTCTTTCATATATTATAGTTTTTTTAGAAATACTTTTTAAACATAATTAATGCAAGATCAAAGAATTTAAGAATTAAAGGAAATTAACATTGTATAAAATAAAAAATAATTTAATCACAAGATAAATGTTTTTATTTAACATTTTAATTAACATTCTTTTTAAAGAATTATAAGGATCATAGATACCAGGAAATAGCAATACTTGAGAAAATAATTCCTGTTTGTAATATAGAAAGCATAAGAAACTTTAACAAAAATAAAATTAGTTCTTTAAGAAAAATGTTTCATTAGAAATACTTTAAACACCTATGAGATTTTTAAATAGGCAAAATAAAAACTAGATAATGGAAAACTGAAAAAATAAACAAGATAAAACCATTCCAATGCTTATACTCTTTGTAACTAGAGAGATTTTTATTATAAACTTTCTTGATTTAACCGCACTGCTAAATAATGTTTAAATATTTATTTATGCGATTTGATTAGCGTAATGAATTCTTTTACGTATGAAGCATTGTTATTGTACTTCCATTTAAAAGAAATCATTCCCACGGCTTCTGATGACCTATGACATAAGATTGTTTTTTATATAAGAAAAAACTATCCGTATGTGATCTACAGTGTTAACGATTCGAGATACTTAATACTTTTAAATTCAATAACATTTTTTAGTTGATTGATAAAACATTTTTTTTAAGATCTTATAAATAAGTTGTACAGACGTAAATAGCAATACTATTTCATATATTATAGTTTTTTTTACAAATACTTCTCAAACATACTTAATGCAACATCAACGTATTTAAGTATTACGGGTAATTAACAATGTGTCAAATAAAAAATAATTTAATCACAAGAAAAATGTTTTTATTTGACATGTTAATTAACATTTTTTTAGATCATTATAAGGATCAAAAATCCCAGAAAATAGCAATTATTAAAAAAATAATTCGTATTTGTAGTACAGAAAGCATAAGAAACTTTAAAGAAAATAAAATTAGTTTTTTTAAGAAAAATGTTTTATTAGAAATATTCTGGAAACCTATGAGACTTTTAAATAGTCAGAATAAAAACTAGATAACGGAGAACTGAAAAAATAAAAAAGATAAAACTATTCCAACGCTTATACTCTTTGTAACTAGAGAGATTTTTATTATAAACTTTCTTGATTTAACCGCACTGCTAAATAATGTTTAAATATTTATTTATGCAAATTGATTAGCGTAATGAATTCTTTTACGTATGAAGCATTGTTATTGTACTTCCATTTAAAAGAAATCATTCCCACGGCTTCTGATGACCTCTGACATAAGATTGTTTTTTATATAAGAAAAAACTATCCGTATGTGATCTACAGTGTTAACGATTCGAGATACCTAATACTTTTAAATTCAATAACATTTTTTAGTTGATTGATAAAACATTTTTTTTAAGATCTTATAAATAAGTTGTACAGACGTAAATAGCAATACTATTTCATATATTATAGTTTTTTTTAAAAATACTTCTCAAACATACTTAATGCAACATCAACGTATTTAAGTATTACAGGTAATTAACAATGTTTTAAATAAAAAATAATTTATTCACAAGAAAAATGTTTTTATTTGACATGTTAGTTGACATTTTTTTAGATCATTATAAGGATCAAAAATCCCAGAAAATAGCAATTATTAAAAAAATAATTCGTATTTGTAGTACAGAAAGCATAAGAAACTTTAAAGAAAATAAAATTAGTTTTTTTAAGAAAAATGTTTTATTAGAAATATTCTGGAAACCTATGAGACTTTTAAATAGTCAGAATAAAAACTAGATATCGGAAAACTGAAAAAATAAAAAAGATAAAACTATTCCAACGCTTATACTCTTTGTAACTAGAGAGATTTTTATTATAAACTTTCTTGATTTAACCGCACTGCTAACTAATGTTTAAATATTTATTTATGCAAATTGATTAGCGTAATGAATTCTTTTACGTATGAAGCATTGTTATTGTACTTCCATTTAAAAGAAATCTTTCCCACGGCTTCTGATGACCTATGAGATAAGATTGTTTTATATAAGGAAAAATATCCGTATGTGATCTACAGAGCTAACGATTCGAGATACTTAATACTTTTAAATTCAATAAAAATTTTAGTTGATTGGTAAAACATTTTTTTAAGATCTTATAAATAAGTTAAACAGACGTAAATAGCTATATTCTTTCATATATCATAGTTTTTTTTACAAATACTTCTCAAACATACTTAATGCAACATCAACGTATTTAAGTATTACAGTTAATTGACAATGTGTAAAATAAAAAATAATTTAATCACAAGATTATCATACGAAATGTATAGACGAATCCGGAATCAAACAGCGACATTAGTAAGGCAAACAAAACAATATTATTGGGAGATTTTTTCGAAGAGAATGGAGAGTGACTTCTATGGACTCCCAAAACAAATCTGGTGATTTATTAGAAATCAAAGAAAGGAGGTCAACGAAATGATCGAAAAAAATCAGATCACAAGAGAAACCTGGATTAACTATCAAACAGAGCTCTATAAATCAGAAGAACCTCAAGCGGAACTAAATACGCCAGAAATAATAACTAAAAGCGACATACAAATTGAGTCTAGTGATGTAGAAACAGCTATTCGAAAACTAAAGAATAGGAAGAGCTCAGGGCAAGATGGCATCCCAAACGAATTACTAAAATATGGTGGCCAACGTCTCACACAACAATTAACATTCCTAATCCAAAAAATACTATGCATACACAAAGTACCTGACGAATGGCGAACTAGCACAACTATAGCTATGTTTAAAAAAGGAGACAAAAAACTACCTACAAATTACAGGGGAATAAATATTTTAAACACTTCATTGAAACTAACAACGAAGGTTATAACAAACAAAATTAACAGCTTAACGAATCTAGAAGACGAACAACAGGGATTCAGATCAGGCAGATAGTGCACATACGCGGTTTTCATCATAAGACAGATAACAGAAAAATCAATTGAATACAACAGACCAGCATATGTGTGTTTCATTGATCTGGAAATGGCATTCGACCGTGTGCAGTTAAAGGATGTTATAAACCTCCTCTATAACCGACAAATTCCGAATAATCTTATCAAGACCATAGAGGACATCTATAGAAACAATAAGATCCAAGCAAGATAATTGGTGCCTTGACTGAACCGATTGATGCAAGTCGTGGTATCCGACAAGGGGATTCTTAAGTCCCCTGCTTTTTAACATCATTATGGACGAAATAATAGGAAATGTAAGACTGCTAAAAGGATATAAAATGGGCAACGAAGAAATAACCATCCTATGCTATGCTGATGACGCTGTATTAGTGACCGAAAATGAGGATGATTTACAACGTCTACTACACCGATTTAACTGCATAGCCAAATCATTCAATATGAATATATCGGCCCAGAAAACTAAATGCATGACAACATCAAAGACACCGTTAAGATGCAAACTGGAAATTGAAGTCAAGGTTATTCGGCAGGAAATGAGATTTAAATACCTAGGAATAGAAATCTGAAGATATGGTGAATTTGAAGAAGAGGTAAGAGAACAGACAATGAAGGCATCCAGAATAGCGGGTTGTTTGAATGACACAATATGGCGAAACAAAAACATGGACATAGAGACCAAAGCAAAAATCTACAAGGCAACGGTAAGACCTATTATGTCATATACCGCAGAAACTCGACCATGCACTACGAAAACGAAACAGTTACTAGAGACAACCGAAATGAGAGTTCTTCGCAGAATAGTTGGAAAAACACTACTGGATCGAGAGAGAAGTGAAGATATAAGAAGAACATGCAAAGTAGAAAACATTAACGAATGGATACTAAAAAGAAAAAAAAATGAAACGAACATATCAACAGAATGGACAACGGAAGAATTGTCAGAATTGCACGGAATAAGTCACCGGTAGGCCGCAGAAGCACGGAGCGCCCACGAAAACGATGGTGCGACAATTTAACAGTGCAATAGGCAGTAAAACATCGTTACGAAACAGGCAATTTGCCTAAACCAAAGAATGAAGAAGAAGAAGAAGAAGATATTTATATATACATATTTATAGCGTGACCAGGTAAAAAGGAGGAGGATGGAAAATATGAAAAGAAAAGCTAGTAATTATTCTTTTCTATTAGGTTAAAAAAATAACTTCAAAAAAGAAAGGAAAATTATTTTCAATCCATCGATATATTATATATATAAGAAAGAATAAAAAGATAAATAACTTCAAAAAGAATAAAAAAATATAAAAATATAGATATCAGTCCACATTAAATGTAAGGGAGATATATCGAATTACTTTATGCGTCAACGGCCATGGCGCGGTTACAGCATTAGTTCTCGCTCAATCATTTAAGTAAAGCATAGTTGAGTACGATTAGTATTTGGATGGGGATTACCCGCTTGAGAAAAAAAGGGGAAGAAGAAGGGAAGACAACCTCATGCTGTAAACTTGAAATCGCTTTGCCGCGCGTCATAAATACCGACAAACTTCATGGTGTCGTTTTCCCAGACGCTCGGAACCAAATCACTCCCCATTAAATTTTCCCCAACGCGCCAAAAGAAGTATAACTTCTATAATAAACCAATGTAGAATAATAAAACAAATTTGTTCTTTTTTGTATTTAATTTCGTCTTTTTAGAAAATTTATCTTGATTATCGAATTTATTGCATTATTGTGATATGTTTTACCAATGTTTAACTTAACAAATCCTATTAAAAGATGATTAGAAAGACTTTGATCTTGACCATAAACAAGATCTATTGCCTTTAATTCTTCGAGATCCATCGATTTGATTGCTGTACTATCAGCTTCGATGTAATTTATGTCGTTTGGATTTAGACCACAGTGTTTTAATGTCTGTTTCATAATTAAAGCCTGAGATTCGGCTTTGGAAATAGATAAGTGTTTCTTGGAATTGCTTCAGATTACATAATACAAAGATTAACGACCTCGGCATAAATTCGCTTTGCATTTTTTGCTCTTTCAAGGAAAATTGTTCTTATCAAGTCGCTTTCCGAGAATCTTGAAGCTTTCTTTGCAAAAGACCTATTTACCCCGTCTGCTGAAAGCAAACTTAAATAATGGAATGCACAAAAAAAATTATTTATAAATTTCGTAAAAATTCGACTTGATGTTCTGAGATTTACTTATTACGGAAGTGAAATAATATTAGAAAAATTGCCTTTTTGTTTGTACATGCAAGAACAGGAATAAATTATACTTAGTTTAATCTTATTTTACCTAAATCATGCAGTTGGACAGATACTTGGAGAAGTAAGCTTATTACACAACCACTAACGATCGCATAATCGCAATATCCAGCTTTTATAGCTTCGTACGATATTTTAATTGCAAGTGAACCTGATGTGTTAGTTGAATCGATGGTGCAGCTTGAGCCAGTTGAACCCATATAATACAAGATCCGGTTTGATAGCAAATTATGCTTCTTCATAGCAATTATTAGTTTCCTCTTCTTCTCTTCCATGTGCCTCTCATTCCTTCCATTCTTCTGTAATATGTATCTTAAATAAGTATCTTATTTCCTCAACTTCCTCTGCTTCTTTGTCTCACAACTTCTACATTCTATCTTTCCTTTTTTTTTTTCGAATATCAGAATTTTTGTTTTCGCTTCACTCAGTATCATCTTCTTACTTTACAGATACATTCTAAACCTCCTTAGCATAACTTTCAGCTCTTCTTCTCTATCTGCTACCAAGACAATATCATCAGCATACTATACACTCCACACCTTCTCGTTCCCAACTCTACATTCTCCTATTTGCTTTTTTCTCATCTCTTCCATTAGGCCCGCCACATATATACTTAAATTAGTTAGGTTTAACGGACATCCTTGCCTTACTCCCTTTTCCATCAAAAATTCCTCCGCTTCTTCCTCTCCTACTTTGATTACATTTATCGTTTCCCAATATATATCCATAAGCCTCCTCCTTAAATTAAACCCCACCTACATCTCCCACAACCTCTCTATTAACATTTCTCTGTCAACTCTGTCAAATGCCTCTTTAAGATCCAGAAAACATGCAAGTACTTTTCCTTTCAGGCTACTTAGTTTTTTATCTGCGATATTTTTAATTGTATAAATCGCTTTTATTACTCCCCTCTTCTTTCTAAATCAAAACTGATTCTCTGTTAATTTACCCTCTACTTTCTTCTTCAACATTTCATTTATCATACTAGCGTATATTTTATAAGCTGTGCACGTTAATGTGACTCTTCTGTAATTTTCTATATTATCTTTATTCCCTTTTTTGTAAATCATGAACATTGTCCATTTTTTCCATCGCTCCGGTATCTCCCCCTCTTTCCATATTTTCCTCAATAACTCCCGCAGAGCTGTCTCTACCTCCTTTGGCATATATATTCACACTTCATTCTCTAACTTATGCTAACCTGGTGCCCTTTATCACAATATTTTTCCTTCTTTTCTCTATCTCACCTCTTTCCTTATCCCATTTCAGTCTGCATATTGTCTGCTCTAGTGTCTTCTATTCCTCTATTTATTGTTGTATTTCTTTCATCCTAAATTTCTTCTCCTCTTTCTATTCCTCTTCCCTTTTTTCTAATGTGCTAATCAAACTTTCTAATTACCTTTCCATTTGATCCAACTTCTCATTCATCACACTAATATCCTGGTTATACTTTCCAAAACATAACCTTGACTACTTAATCTCTTTTGCGCCTGCATTGCCCCTTGTTTTCATATTTCCGCCCGCTTTACCATTCATTTTATTATTTTTCAGTGACCAGTAAGAGATCTACCTTAACGATTTTTCCACCAACTCTATATCCGCTATCCTAACCACACTTTATCACGCGTCCTCTCACTTTTACACAATTACCACCCCTTAACACTCTGTTACTCTTTATAGACCCCTAAAGTTCTTACTTTACTTTATCAAACCTTATCTATTCCAGTTGCTTTTCCTCTTTAACCTTTTATTTTTCAACTTATCACTCTTATTTTTGGGATCTTTCTTTTACGCGTCCTCTCTCTCTCTCGTACCAACCAAAAGTGTCTTTCATATATTATAGTTTTTTTAGAAATACTTTTTAAACATAAATTATTCAGGATCAAAGAATTTAAGTATTACAGGAAATTAACATTGTATAAAATAAAAAAGAATTTAATCACAAGATAAATGTTTTTATTTAACATTTTAATTAACATTTTTTTAAAGCATTTTAAGGATCATAAATCTCAGAAAATAGCAATACTTGAGAAAATATTTCCAGTTGTTAATATTGCACGCGTAAGGCACTTTAACAATAATTAACTTAGATGATAAGAAAAACGTTGCATTAGAAATATCCAGGACACTAAGGGGATTTCTAAAGAAGGAGAATAACTACTAGGTAATGGAAAACTCAAAAAATGAACAAGAAAAAACAATTTCAACACAAGTACTCTTTTTTACTTGAAAGTTTTTTATTTAAAATGTTCTTGGTTTAACTGCACTTGTAAATTATGTTTAAATATATATTTATGTCTCTGATTTAGCAAATTAAATGCTTTTACGTATGAAGTATTGTTATTGTACTTCCATTTGAAATAAATCTTTCCCTCGGCTTCTGATGACCTATGACATAAGATTGTCTTTTTATATAAGGAAAAACTATAAGTATGTGATCTATAGAGTAAACGATTCGAGATACTCAATATTTTTAAATTCAATAAAACCTTATTATGATTGATAAAAATATTTTTTTTTAAGATCTTATAAATCAGTAGAACAGACGTATATAGCAAAATTCTTCCATATGTCATAGTTGTTTTACAAATACTATTCGAAGATACTTAATGCAGCATCAACGTATTCAAGTATTAAAGGTAATTAACAATGTATAACATAAAAAATAATTTAATCCCAAGTAAGATTTTTTTATTCAATATTTTAGTTTACATTATTTTTAGAGCATTATAAATATCATAAATCCCAGGAATTAGCAATACTTGAGAAAATATTTCCTGTTTGGAGTATAGAAGGCATTAGAAACTCTAACGAAAATATAATTAGTTTTTTTAAGAAAACTAATTGATTGTTTTTTATATAAGAAAAAACTATCCGTATGTCATCTACAATGTAAACGATTCGATATACCTAATACTTTTTAATTCAATAACATGTTTTACTTGATTGATTAAAAAATTTTTTCGAGACATTAAGAATCCGTTTAAGAGACGTTTTTTTTTTAACTAAACACATGTTTACAATTTGTCCGTATGCACTTGTTAAATTATTATATAAGTGACAAAGATAGCACGTGGACGGTTTTTCTAATGTGAAAGCGTCGCTATTGTCGGTTTTTTCAATTCGTTATATTTTTACTAGGTCTCCTTGTTGGATTCTTTTGAGCCTTCTAGGGATATATTGGTTTTACTTATCGTTGGCTAGCGGGCTTACGAGCGTATCAATTCTTTTTTTGTATCTGCACGTTTACTTGTTTATTTCTTCTTTTATGGTGGGAATATCTAGGTCCTTCTTCATCTCTTCATTACGGACGTACCATGAAGCACCCATGATTTTGAACATACGTAAATAGCAATATACTTCGATATAATATAATTGTTTTAGAAATACTTTTAGAACATTATTTATACAAGATCAAAGAATTTAATGTTAAAGAATATTCTTCTTTAAATCATTTGTAAATACAGACGTGTTTATCTACCGCTCCTGAGAATATATTTAAATAATAAATACGTTGTGGTACAGTGTAACGTACTTTAGTTTGACATAGCAGATACAAGGGTGAAGCGACCAGTATCCTAACGAAGCAACACTGCTTCACGCGGGCAACCGCGTGTTTTATCCTATGACGAAAAGATTTGACCATAGAAACTATCAAGATCCAACCAAACAAACAATCCTCTAACCTTGTTCATACAGAAAAGAGAATAATCAAAATAGATAATAGAAACTCGTGTATGGAAAGTGAAATGAATACGGATTCGAAAGATTCGCAAAACTGAATTCCCGCTAAATGAACCAAATTACACGGGGTTCAAAAAAACGCTAGATAGGTGAACCAAAAAACTATAATAATAACTCCTTCTCACTACTACAAACAAAATGGCTTCAAGAAATACCCATTAGCAACTCTTACAATCTACTAGACAAGCAAAATAACCACAAAATAACCGCAAAATACTATAGAAAAATTGGAAGGAAGAAAAGCTGTAAAACCATCACCAATATGCATTGACGCAGAGATCATTGACGCTCTGCTCCAGTTACTGGTTGAAACAGTTGTACAATATAACTGTGTAATAAAGCAACTTAAAGATAACCAAGGGAAAGTACATAATACTACATCAGATACGTTCAGAAAGGTAGTAAATGCTCTAATTACTAAAAACGCGGGATACCACACGTATCAAGAAAAAAACGAGAAAAGCTATAAAATCGAAATGTGAGAACTTAATTCCAAGTCTAATACAGATAAAATAACAAATGAATTGAAAAACTGTATTTTTTTTTTTTTTTATTAGAATTATATGAACTTACAGTCAATTCTTAACGAGAATTATGAGTAGTTTAAGATGACTTAATTCGCTTTGTCTATTGGTCTTCTAGGCCATCCACTGGTTGTCGATTTAGCAGTATGTCTTGTATTTAACGTGTGAATCGCCTGGTTGCTTTCCAAAGTGAATAGTTACTGTTAACTACGGGATTTAAATTTGGTAGAAAAAGGTCTATAGTCCTTCATTTTTAAAGTTTTTAAGATTTTTCCTTATAATCCTAGTTGCTTTATTTAATTTCTGTTTGTCAACCGGTAATTTGTTATTTTGTCAAATTATTCTCGGATTTTGTTATCTTGGATTTTTGTTATAATATATTCATGGAACTGGTTGCTATTCCTATATTTAGGACTAAGTGTAGAGCCTCGAGCTGCATTAATTATATTGTTTGATAGGTAATTTATTGCAACGTCTACATCGTCGGTCGTTACCAATGGTGTTGCGACTTTAGTAGCAGTACTTACTGTCTCTCGAAAATGATCCCAGTTTGTAAATTTATTGCATATAGAGCTTAGAGAGTTATTATCAACAATTGTTGTGTTTATTGTTACTATGATTGGAGAATGGTCAGAAGAAAGGTCAAGTAAAGAGCATACCTGTATATATCTAGGAGATATATTTTTAATTATGTAAAACTCAAGCAAATCTGGGATTTTGTTGACATCTGTTGGCCAATACGTAGCTTCTCCAGAACTAATAAATGTTGCTTTATTTGTTTCAATATTTTTAAAGAGAGTTCTCCCCCTTGGGTTTACAATTTTACTGCCTCAAGGGTTATTTTTAGAATTAAAATCACTTCCTGCCATGTATCTGGTTCATAGACTTTTCGAGAAATGATCGAATTCTGCTTTTTGAATATTGGGTTTAGGAGGGCAGTATACTGCGTAGATAGCTAGTGGGCTATTCCAGTCTTAAATCATTACATTTTTTGCCTGGAGGTAGTCTTGTTTATAGGGTGCAAGTTCGTAATGTTTAAGACTAGATATAATTATAATCGCTGTACATTCATGTGCTCTTTAACTTGGATGATTCGTGCAGTAAACCTTAAAGACAAAAATTTTTAAGTAAGCTTTGTCAGTAAAGTGTGTCTCCGATACAAGCATTATTTGAATATCCTGATGTTTCAAGAATGCTTCCAACTCAACTTTTCGTTGCATTAAACCGTTGGCATTCTAAACAGCGATACGTAATCTTCGTTATTTGCCGATACTTGACAATTTACTTACGATAACTGGTAACAGTGAAATGAGGATGTTTATTTGACTAGATTGTTTTTCAATGAGTTTTTCCAATTTCCTCAGACTTTCGGAAGATCCTGTACAATTGCTTGTATTTTTGTAGTTGGATGTCTCCAGGTTTGAATTATTTTATTATTATTATTATTTTATTACTATGACGGGCAATTATTTCCCTTCCTTGCCTGAGAATAAGATACCAGTGCTTTTTGTAATATTGGTTTTTCCCCACCTGGTCGGCTTGTAGTGTGGTCTAAATATTATGATTTTTCCTGAGACTTGGTTTTGGGAATGATTTCTTAAGCTGTTCTTGATACCGTAGACATCTCTTGTAGTTCGCAGTATTGGAGGCCGCTACATAGAATACAGATTTGTAAAGTATCTATGGATTTTTGCAATCAGCTGTTGCGTGACCTGCGCATTTGACACATTGGTATGTGCGATTGCAATACCTCTGAGTGTGATCGTACCTTTAGCACCTTTTGCATTGAAGTATTTCTTTCTTTTTTAGGGGTGGTTCAATTTTTACTATTGTATTTTTTAGTTTGTTTATGTTATATATTGTGGTATTATTTGGTTTCTGTTTCAAGTCAATATAGAACATTGATAGCAGGTTATGTGTTACCCTATGTCTTATATTGCTTATGTTTACAACTTCATGCCCAAGCTCTAGAAGTTCGTCCTTTAGGGCATTCAAATCAACAGAATGATGAATGTTGAGCAAGATAACCCGAAACGACCGTTCCTGTTTTAATTGATATGTGTGAAAATTAGCGTTCGATGATTTCAAAATTCTCACAATCCTTCTATAAGACTTCGAATTAGCCAGCAGGACACGAACCTGATTATTGCTTATCTTAAGAGTGTAGCTTTTTTCATGCACGACCTCTTCTAAACATTTCTTCAGCGATTAAATATCAATAACGTCATCTATATATATCTGAGGAGGAGGAGGAGGCGCTTTTTCTGACTTTCTATTTACTGGAGCCAGTGCATCTACTTTCGTGAACTCACTCAGGATTTAGTACCTATTTGCTGTTTGTAAAACTCCTACTATTTCATGATTTTTTTTGTTGTTATCATCCTCTGCTCGTGGTGTTTTGCTGCTATAATTATTATTCGGACGCATGGATCCAGTAGCTATTTCCCACGGCGATGGCCTGAATGTTTGCATATCCTGGTCAGGGATATGCGAAAGGCTTATATCCATTGACGTTATTAAGTCAAAAGATTTCAAGTTTAACGTCTTTCTAACGACTTTCTAGCGCACTGGCTCCTCAAGATAATAGCAAAAATATATACGAGATACAAACATTGCCTAATACAATAATTAAAGTAGAACCACATACAACTAAAAGAGAAATACTTCCATGTACAAGATGCTAAGCCTATGGGCACACAAAAAATTACTGTAACAGAAATCCTGCATGTGTAAAATGTGCAAAAAATCACTTAACAGCACTCTGTCCTCAAGAGGGCAAAATAGAAAAAGTCATGTGTGTAAACTGCAACGGTAACCACCCAGCAAATTACAAAGAATGTCAGACAAGAAAATTACTACAACAAAAACTGTATCCAACGCTGAGAAAAAAAGTATTGAAAAAACTTTTCTAGAAGATTCTTACGAAAAAAAAATACTAAAATAAACAAATCATGCATGCCAACAGGGATAATACACCGATAGTTGAACTCAGCGAATCAAGGAGATGCTATGCCGATGAAACCAAACGTGCACATACAAATACAAAAGACTTAAACACTGAGAAGACATCGGACATTAAAGAACTACTAAAACAATCTATTAAAAATACAGAAATCATTACCACAATGATAATGGAGTAAAATTCTCTTTTAAAACAACAAACACAACAAATCACCACAATGCTACAACTAATAACAAAAACGCTACTTATTAACAAATAATGGATACACAAATAAAAATAGCGGTTTGGAACAGCAACGGATTACAACAACGAATTCAAGAAACCAAAGCATTCATATACACGCATGATATAGACATTCTACTCGTATCTGAAACTCATCTCACAGACAAAAACTATATAAATATTCCATACTACACCATGCATGACACAAAACATCCTTTAGGTAAAGCGCAAGGTGAAACTGCCATAATTATTAAGAACGAGATCAAACATAATCTATTCAGTAAAACAACTAACGATTACCTTTAAGCCACCACAATTACCTTAAGAACTCAGGGTAATTCCCTTAAACTCTCGGCTATTTATTCACCGTCAAAATTCAAAATTACAATAGATCAATGGAACTACTTTTTCAAGGCATTAGAGAATAAATTTGTAACAGCTGGCAACTTTAACGCCAAAGATCCATATTGGGGATAAAAACCACCTCACCAAGAGGTAATATTTTAAACTCCTACATAACGAACGCAAACCTAGACATTCTCACGACAGGTGAACCAACATACTGCCCATCAGCTTCTAATAATACTCCCGACTTAATAGACTTCAGCGTTCTTAATGGCCTAAACCTAATGCACTTCAAAACCGAATCATCACTTGATTTCAGTTCAGACTATTAACCTATAATAATAACTTACCAGAAAAAAGCTATAAGATATAAAAAATCACAAACTTTGTGCAATGAAAGTACAAATTGGATGATCTTAAAAGAAATTTTAGAATCCAAATTAAACTGTAATATTCCGCTCAAGACGTTTTTACAAATAGAAAAAGCTTTTAATAATTTATCATATGGTATACAAGAAGCAGCGTGGGCATCTACATCTCAAAATGTTTTACCCAGAAGTCGTATTACGGTCAGAGCAAACCTTGCAGTCCCTTTTTGTGCTGTTTTACTTAGTCGCTTGATTTAAGATTTCAAATAAATCGGACACTGCAGCAGCGCAGCTCGAATTCACACTTGGAATCAACCGTGCGCTGTATCGGCGCCGCTCGAGTGCAAAGAGTTTACTCATCACCTTATCAGATTCTTCCCATTATTATTTTAACATTATTTAATATTTTATTCTTATGGATTACATATATACTTATGAATACACAGAACATGTACTTAGGTAATCTACTTGGCCATCTTATCTTCTTACTTCCGTTAAGAGTCTTCTTTATAGATATCGCTTCTACCGTTGCACACGCATGCCTACATACACACTCTACTTATACGACTTAATACCTAGTATAAGTAGCATAAAAATTACTCTTATCCTAACAGTAAATTCATATAGACCGATATCGCTCTTATTATTACTATCTAAATTGCTGGAAAAAATAATATAAAATGAAAAGAATAATTTCAGACAAAAACCTGATTCCTGACCATTAGTTTAAATTCTGAAACAAACACTCTACCGTTGAACAAGTATACAGACTAACTAATACGATAATCAAAGCTTTAGAAAATAAAGAGTACTGTTCCGCCGTCTTCATAGATGTAGAAAAAGCTTTCGATAAAATGTAGCATAACGAATTATAACAAATAATAAATAAAAACTTTCCACACTCGTATTACAAACTCCTAAAATCTTACCTTTCTGAAAGAACATTTTATGTAAAAATAAAAGACACTCATTCGAACATCAAACTAATCAAAGCTGGGTTACGCAGGGAAGTATCTGTGGACCTTTTCTTTACACCTTCTATACAGCAAAAATACCAATAAACGCAAACTGTACAGTCTTAACATTTGCAGACGACACAGCAATGCTTACCATCAAGAAAGACGCACCACAAGCAATTCAATCGTTACAAAACCAAATCAACTCTCTCGAAGAATGGCTACATAATAGAAAGATCGAGGTAAACTCTACCAAGAGTAAATATATTACGTTTACACTGAGGAAAAACAAAATACCGAAACTACAATTATATAATACAGAAATTCCACAAGTAACAACAGTAAAGAATTTAGGACTACACCTAGATTCCAATCTAACATGGAAAAAGCATATAAATGACAAAATCGAAGAAATTTGTTTAAAAAGGAGACAAATGGCTTGGAAAACTGGCAAAAAATCAAAACTTAGCATGGAAAACAAACTGATAATTTACAAAACAATAATAAAACCAATCTGGACATATGGATTAAAACTATGGGGTATAGCAGCGAATAGCCACTGTTCGGCGATATTTACGTTGTTGGAATAATTTATATTGCGCGCGGAATAGGATAGGCGGCGTATGCGCTAATTAAGTTGCGAGGGCGCGCAAGGGCTGTCGAGATGCGTGCGGACACGCCTTAACATGCAAGAGGCAGGGGTGAGCGTCTTGAGGTGTGCGGGGGGAATAGGATGCGTGGGGCCGTGTGCACGCACGAGTCTCATTCTGGTGTTCACTCTGGTTGAGCTAAAAACAGTGTTTTTTCTCATCTTGAGCTTCTCATTATCTTGGCTTTTTGTTCTAGGCAACGTGAATAGAGCGTGTGTGAGTGAGTGAGGAGTGTGTGGAGTTTTTTGGTTTTTGTTCCCAACAGGCTCTCCACGTGGGCTTCTAGTCGGGCAGTTGTACGGATATCTACAACCTGTCTCCAGGCTCCCCACGTGGGCTTCTAGCCGACCAGGTGTAGCGAATTGTCTGCAACCTGCCGCCCGGCTCCTCACGTGGGCTTCTAGTCGGAGCGTTGTACCGTATTATCCGCAACTTGTCTCCAGGCTCCCCACGTGGGCTTGTGGCGAATTATCTGCAACCGGTCGCCAGGCTACCAATGCGGGATAAGGTTCTGGCCAGACAGGCCATCGTTAGGTGCGATAAGAAACCGCGTGCGTTCGATTGTCGTCTTGCGTCGGAAGCAAACGGTAAGAGAGCTCTCTAGCGTGCGACCAAAAGGTACCTCGCGTCGTTTATTCTATTAATATATTTTCTTTCAGCGTTTTGTTTGTAATTGTATGCTTCATCATTTTATTGAATAAATTGTTCTCTTGCCCCGGCTTTTCTCTCAATTCCGTGAGAGTTTTTATGCCGAGGCAAGTAGCTTTGTGCCGCGTAAAAGTGTTTTGCTCATTTATCTATCCTGTCCTATCTCACTCATTCCAGCGTTAAACTGTTTAATAGAACTAATAGGAGGGATTCGACCATTTTCTGGTCACGTATATAAATGCTAAAAACAGCCACATTGCCAAGCTAAAAGCTCAACAATCCATAACCAAATGCAAAATCGTGAATGCTCCATGGTACATTTGTAAGGAAGGGATAAGGAAAGATTTAAATATTCCCACGATAGAAAAAGAGATAACAAAGTCAACCTGCAGATACAAAAGAAGAATTGATACGCACATAAACCCGCTAGCTAAAGATTACTAAAACCAATATATCTGTAGAAATCTGAAAAGAATTCACTCAGAAGACCTAGTAAAAACTAAACCTAAATGAAACAAACGACAATAGCGACACTATCTCATTGGAAAAACCGTCCACGTGCTACCTTTTTTTACTTATATAACAATTTATCAAATGTCTGTGGACAAATTGTAAAGTTGTATGAAGTTAATATAAAAACGAACAAAAAAATATTACAGAAAATTAACAATCTATAACATTTGAAAGAATTTAATTACCAGTAAAATTTTTTATTTTACGTTTAATTAGGTATTTGTTTCTAAGCATTATATGAATTATTAATCTCACGAAAATGCAATATATTAAAAAATATTTCCAGCAGTTAGTATTGTAAGCAGAAGAAACTTAACAGAAATTAAGTTAGATAGGAAGAACAATGACGCAGTATTAGTATCCAGTACACCTATGAGATTTTCAAAGAGTAAGGATAACAACATGTATATAGAAAAGTAAAAAGGTTTATAATATAATTATATCTATATGGCGTGTGCAAAGCGATTTGAAATTTACAGCATAAAGTTAGTTGCTAGTTAAAGCTATTTTGTTTTAATGTTAACTTGTACCATATATAAGAAAAAATCAGTTACTTCTTTGACTTGTGACCAGAGAGCGAATACCATTTGCCGTTTCTCAAAAGCAAAATGCTATATTTGATCTCTATATATGATTCGATCAGAAATAAAATTTTAGATCGTATTTCATGGGATCATCTTTGTAGTATATATTTAAAACTGCTTTTTATAAAGCTGAGTCGATGTAACTACGATGACAGCTGTAGCTCTCTTTTTTGAGCGGAGAAGGACGGATTCGGAATTTTGGTTTTAACATCAAGATTTTTGTCACTGATGATCGTTTACACCTATTACTTAATAAAGAGAGCTAAAGGAAGTAGAGCTTTCCAAATAAATATTAAAGGAACGTTTAATAGTAACTTTATATTTAATTATATCATTTACTTCACAACGATTTTCAAAGCGAAAACATTTTTAGAAACGTTGTGATTGAAAACTTTACGAAACGAGAAAGCAGCACAGAAAAAAGAGCAAACATTCAAACCTATAAAAACTATAAAAACACTTTAAAACATTACAGGAAATTGGCAATATATTTTCAACTGATTACTTGTGCTGTAAATTAAAAAATATTATAATAATAAGTAATTCGAAAAATATTTTCTTTTCCCATCTCAGGATTAAGTTAGCGATTTATTTAATGAAATTTTCTAATGAAGAGGATTGCATCTTATCAAGCAATAACATACAGAAATATTGTTGTTAGATGTTACAACGGTAAAATTATTTTTGCATATTTTATGTCATTATTCTTTTCCTACTGTTATAAAAACAATAGTATTATTTAAAAATTTATCAGTATCGACATTAACTTAAATTATAATTTTTTACTATTGGATGTGTTAAAGTTACGGTGATCTACATGACAGTCAATCTGTTAAAGAAATAAGTGGCAATTTTTACCAATAATCATTAATTGAATTAGTAATCATAGCTTATATGAAAAAATCTAGTGTAATTTTGAACAGGTTATATGCCTCTACTTTTCCTTTATGGAAATAATAAATTTTATTTACACATTTTTTAATTCTTAATATCAAAGTTTTAATAATCTCTAAATATGAATCACGACATTTAAATATTATTTATTTTCGGTCGTAAAGAATAATAAATGATAGGAATGTTAAGTAGTCAAAGTCTTGATATATAAAGAAAACGTGAAAACATGAAAACACTCTAAAGTTTTGCAGTTTGCTAGATACTATATCTGACTCTTTTTTTATACAAGCTCTTTTCTCCTACGCTATATATCATATATATATTATAGGGAAAGTTTGACCTGCTAATATTGTGGGTTTTTCTTTGCCGTTGTCCACAATGCCAGGCATTTTTAATCAACGTAGAAAACAAAAAAATTGTTATCATATCTGGCTAATACATAATTAATTAGACTATTACACAATTTAATTTATTTATTTATAACCTTTTTTTCTGATTGTTCCTAATTTTTACTCTAATAACTGTACTTTTAATTTTATTATAATTATGCAAAATCAATTTAAAAGAATTGAAATTAAATATAATAAAAATTTAGGACACTTTGTAGCTTTTGATCTTATAATACTTATGTATTTATTCTGCTATGTGGCAGAATCGTCATAAGACCTAATGTAAAATAACAATTATTTTAAATTGGAATAACATTTAAACGACAATAGAAACGATTTTAAGTTTTTACAATAGCTTATGCAGTTAGATAGAGATATTCTTCTCAGTTAATATTTACTTCGTCACGTTTTACTATACCTTTTTAACAACTATAAATGCTTATACGAATGCTATACATATTTAATTAAACAAATATTAAATAAAATTGAAAAGTTTAATCTTAGGTTTTCTGGTTATAGTTTTTTAAGATCTTTGAACAAATGTAAAAGTTTTTAAAGACTATACATTGCACCATTAACGAAATACA
The DNA here is from genome assembly GCF_010416935.1 of Polistes fuscatus. Lineage (NCBI taxonomy): Eukaryota > Metazoa > Arthropoda > Insecta > Hymenoptera > Vespidae > Polistes > Polistes fuscatus. The sequence goes on from NW_025113025.1 coordinate 38,613, forward strand.
GATAGCAAATCTTTTGCAAGAACGCAGTAGTAGGATTTCGAAAAAAATTTTTATATTTATTTACATTTCAGTAGCGTGACGAGTTAAAACGCAGTTTCCTTAACGTAATATCGTCGAAGTAAATCCTGGACATGGTAAATTTTTTTTCTTGATTTTCTTTGTTTCCGTTTTTATTTTTGGTATTTTAAAGTATGTTTAATTTACTTTATACATTTTTAAATTTTTATTAGAGTATGTTATATTGATTTTATAGGAAACATTATAAACATAGTTGCACCTGGATTATAAAGCGTGAAATGTGCTTGAAATTATACTGCTTTTAGCGTGTATGAGAATAGATGATAAAAATGAATTTTTACGATGCTTGAACACTAATCACTAAATCTACATCTTGAAGTTTGTCGGAATTTACGATGCGTGGGCACACGATTTCCAAATAACGGCATAAGGTAAATCGATAATTCTCCCTTAAATTAAGTTTGGACTGATAGGTATCAATATCTGATATTTTAATATACACATCACATCATCATTTATTATTCATGAATATTAGTAATAAAAGTATTTTTTGAGATAAACTAAGGTATGTATAATAATATATTAGTTTTAATTCCTTTCATTTCTTCTCTGTAGTGATCATCAATTAAAGTTGAAAATGAATAAACTGAATAGCATGCTGTGCGATTTTGTATACCTTAACCATAGGATGAATATTTTCTGATTTAAATGTAAGAATACCGATGAATTACAATAGTACTCTTTCTCTTACAAGGGGACCTTACACTTAGTCCGACACGGATTTTAACGAGCTTTGGTATATTAGTAGTATACTTTGAGGTTGTTATCATGGTAAAGTATTTTGTCCTAACGCTCAACCATTTTTAAGAAAAAAGCTTTTAAAGTTTTGGTTTTTATTGTATACATGTTTATATTATCTTAAATTCGACCGTCTTTCAAGCAGCTCGCTAGCGTATCTCGTAGAGTTCTCGCTTTTCGTACCGCTAGTTAGTGGTTCGATCTTTCATAGAAAAAGTTTTTTTTAATAATTTTTTTCTGTCTGTTTTCAAATTATTTTTTCATATTTTTTAATTTTTAAATATATACAGGAAAGAAAAAATTATTTATTACAAAAAAATTAGAAATAATAAATTTTTTCACATCTTGCGATAATAATAAAGGAAAATTTAATTCTTGAATTACAATTAACATTTTATTTTTTAACAGGTATATGAAAATAGATAAATTAAGATTTACTTCTTGTGAAGATTGTATCAGGATACAATCAATAGTCAATCATCAATTGTCATCAAAAATTTTTCAAAAAATGATTCGATATGCATGGTTCGCTTTGAAATTATTAAAACTAAATGAAAGAGAAATATTTTTAAATGTTAATCAAGTTTGTTTTTCAACAATTCGTTGAAAAAATCGTTGTTCATGTAACAATTCATCTTTTATTAATTGCGCGAGATGTGAAAAAATTAATTGTTTTGAATGCTTTTACGAGAACAATCACTCTGGAACCTGCGTATAAATAATAATAAATGTACAATAAATATTAAAACACATAGATATAAAAAAATTATACATGAAATTGTTAATGATTAGAATATATACGATTGTTATTTGTTAGTATATTGAAGATTTATCTATTTTTATATACCTGTTAAAAAATAAAATATTAACTGTAATTCAAGGATAAACTTTTCCTATATTATTTTCGCAAAATGTTAAAAAATTTATTATTTCTAATTTTTTTCTTTCCTGTATATATTTAAAAATTAAAAAATATGAAAAAATAATTTGAAAACAGAAAGAAAAAAATTATTAAAAAAAACTTGCCCCATGAAGGATCGAACACTAACTAGCGATACGAGAAGCGAGAACGCTACTAGATACGCTAGCGCGCCATTTAAAATATGGTAGAATTTAAGGTAATATAAACATGTATACAACAAAAACCAAAACTTCAAAAGCTTTTTTCTCAAAAATGGTTGAGCGTTAGGACAAAATACTTTACCATGGTAACAACCTCAAAGTATACTACTAATATACCAAAGCTCGTTAAAATCCGTGTCGGACTAAGTGTAAGGTCCCCTTGTTAATATTATAAAAGACAATAGTAAGTAAAATAGCAATATTATGTTCAGAAACATACTTTACTGAGTTAAAAATGTTTATTATATTATTTTTTCATTCAATTTATGGTACTCTGCTTCTGTATTTATATTTGTTATGTTTAATACATAAACTACTTTCTTAAATAGTTTTATTTAAGAGTATGCGGCTGTAAAAAAAGACTTTTTCCAGCATCGGATCTATGTATATAAATTTCATCTTCCAATGCGTTAACAATATAAAGATTTCTTTTAACGAATGTTTTATTCGTAGAGATCCTATGTGAATTATTATGCGAATAGAATTAAACCACTGTAAGAAGGAGTAAGCAAGACATGAATTTTTTAAAAGGTAAAAAAAATAATTTTTCTTCTGATAGAAAAAAATATTGTGATTGTCTTGAAAAATATTTATTCAAAGCATTAGAGAACTTATTTTATCTTCAGAGATAATCTATCATTTTACAAGTAGAGAGAGCGCATTATTCTTACCAACGATAAGAAGAAGCCGATAGTATTGAAATCATTAAAGATTTTTGAAGACACAGTCTTCTTTTTATTTATACAAGGAAGAAACCATGTGCATTAATTTTCTATCATTAAAATTGAAAAAAGAATGCATCTTAGTGTTACTTATAAATTATTTTTTAAACAATTTCTTTTTAAACTATAATCTCTTGCAGATTTTGTGTTAGCCTAAAAGCTGCTAGTCTCGGAGCAGTAAAACAAGGTGTTATAATGCACAGAGTTTGTGGGTTCTAGTCACCAGGACACAGTATGTCTTTAGGTTGCGGATAGATGAATAGCCTATTTTTCTCGGATAGGGATAGAGGTTAGCTGCGAACAAAGTGAATAAGCAGTCGCGGACAGCCGATTGGAAAGGGTACTCTTGGTCCGGGGTTGGGCGTAGGTCTGATAAGCTCACACTGTAAAACGACTTTATCTCGTAACAAACAAGCATCGCTATGGTTTCTGCTATGGTAAAATTTTCCAGAGGTTAACTAGTCCCTTGTTCAGATCTTCGGGTTGGGACTAATCTAGGGAAATCATGTTGAGTTAAGTCCAAGAACGGAAGAAATCTCAAAGTGGGTACGTAGAACGTACGAAGTATGTACAGATCCTGGGAGTTGCAATTGATGGTCGGCGAGAACGATAAGTACGGAGCAGATGTTGTCTCACTGCAAGAAACTAGATAGTCGTGGGAAGACTTGATTAACACCTGGGTTTAAATGCTTCACCATGAGGGTCGGGGACCCATAGTTTTTGCGTCGGATTTATGATTAGTAGAAAAATCTTATCCACGGTTAGAAAAATTGAATTTATAAACGATAAAGAAGGACCGCTCGTTGTGCAGGTTTGGTAGTACAAGATTGTAATAATCAATTTGCAAGCGCCGACGACAAAGAAGATGAAATTAAAAACGGGTTCTACGAGGAACTCGAACACCTCGTGGATCAATTGCTGAAAGAGTACATGAAAGTAGTCTTAGGGGATATTAAAAAGTTGATTAAAATATTTATTATTCTTTAACATCTCTCTTTTGTTTCCTACATATGATTTCTAAATCACATTCTATATCCTAATCCCTATGAAATACATCGGTTGTTACAATAATTTCACTGAAATTAAAATATTAACATTAAATATAACTTGCGTGCTTTATAATTTTCGTGAATCGATAATATTTCGGTCGAGATATGTGAAGATTTCTTGTTAAATCTGAATATGTACTATTTTATCAATTCTCATTTTATTAAGTATATATTTTAAACGTACTAAATTTTTCCATGCATACGTATCGAAAATTGTTTCATCTTACTTATAATCAACAAATTATAATTAAACTTAGAAGATAGTTGACACAACAATTCTAACTTCTACATACTTCTAGATAATTTTAACAACATAATATATTTTATTGCGAGAATACGAGGTCAGAATGACTACTCGTAAAAAAATTTTTAAGATACATGGAAATATACTCACGCTATGATAAAAAGTAATATATTTAAACTAAAAAGAAAATAATAAGAAGATCACTTTTTTGTTGTTTAGCAAAGATTATCAGAGAGAAAATACAGTACAAAAAAGTGAATATATTAAGGAATAGATGATCCAAAAGATCAAGGCATAAAACATGTATTTCATCGTATAATAAGCAATTTTCAGCCTGGAAAATAAATGTATCAAAAAATGATTAAATAAATAGGAAAACAAAATATTTTATAAAAAAAGATTATTAAGCATTTACTTTCTGTAATAAATTTTGACTCTTCTAACGTCTCCATCGGGTCTTTCGCTAAATATACTCGTATTCCCCTAATGTAAATTTCAAAATAATACTGCCAATCAATATCAGCAGCATTGAAAAAGAAGGTATGTTTATCGACGAGTGATAGTTTGTCCCATAATTTTAAAACGTTATCGTTACTGAATTCCCATTCATTAAGTGTAAAAAAATTTAATACATGTTTAAGCTTTTCCATTTTTCTGAAGATGTTAAGCAATCTGAAAAATATACAATTATTTGATAATATGCTTCTTTACCGATGATTAATAAATCGCTTGTAAATTTAAATATCGTCATATATTACATTGGCTTTCTTCCGCTGAGATAAGCTAACGAGTCCACTATAATAGCTGGTATCCAGTGCAAAAAAATTGTCAAAAGAAAATAGATATAATAGTTCTGTATCATCTGTAACGAGTAGTAAAATAATATTTGTTTCGAAGGAAATTTTATACCACTTGTTTTTAAATAATTTTCTGCAGTAGCCCAATTTATTGGTCTTTGAACAGAGGAAACAACATTATAAATCGGAATCTCTTTGTCCGCTGGTAAATCATTATTTTTTCCATTTAAAGGACTAATACTCTTTAGTATGGACCTACAATAAAAGATTTTTTTTATTCGCTTTAAATGTTATTTTAAGAAATAAACTAACAATTCATTTTAGTGATTTTTTAAAAAAGAAAAAAAGTGACCTTTTCTGTGCAACGTCCCATGCTGCCGCAATAATGTTATTGACAACATAGTCAGCAGGAATTATGTCGCAAATAAGCCTATCATTGAGATTTAACGTGCGTAAAACACCTTTCGCACTACCAAAAGCAATTCCTGTTATTCCATACAAATTATTGATCCAACCGGCAATTGGTTCCTTTTCCGTTGAAGCAACAATTGATGGCCTAACGATGCAAGATGGAATTTTATTGGAATATTGCCGTATAGTATCTTCACAGATTGCCTTCGAATATGCGTAAGTATTTGGCCAATTACCAAGTAGCCTGTAAGATAAGCGAATATGCTAAACTACTTAAGTTAGCTCTAAGCAAAATACAATATTCTTCTTTTTTTATTACTTTGGTGTAATTAAATCTAATACGTCTTCGCTTAAAATCTCTGTCAAATTGATTATGTCTTCTGTCTTTATAGGCGGCATGTAGAATTTTTCTTCAATTTTTTTATGTATGCAATGTGAATATGCCGTTGATATATAGACAAAGGCCTAAAGAAAAAATTAATTATAAAACTAGAACATCATATTTTTTATTAAATTCAATGTCTAAATAAATAAATTTCTTCAGAAATGATATTTTTAAGTACGTGATTATATAAAGAAACCGTGATTATATTAGAAAAAAGTACCTCTAAACTTTTCATCTCCTGGGCAAGCAAGAGGAGATCCCTTGTTCCTCTAATATTCGTATTAACTATAAAACGAATATTATCCATAAAACGCACGGATGCTGCACCATGAAATATCAAATTGGTATCTTGAATACGTTTACGATCTTCCTCCGACAAACCTAAATTCACTTGATTCATGTCTCCTTCTATGAGAATAATCTTTTTTTCGACATCTTTCTGCTCTTTCTTCAATCTGTCGAAAATCTAAAAATTTAAATATACACCATAATATCGGTGATTTGTTTCATAAGTATAGCAATAATAAGTAGAATGTTTGTAACTTTACTCACAACATCATTGAAATACTCTTTGAATCGAGTATTCGGATCTTGCTGTTTCTTTGCTCTTATTAGCAAATAAACCGTTTTTATGTCTGGACAACATCTAATAAAAATAGCAATAGATTTATACAAAAAGTTCTTACAAGGGGAACATACACTGGGATACTCACGGATTTTAACGAGTTTGGTATATTAGTATTATACTTTTAGGGTGTTATCGTGGTAAAGGGTTTTTTCAAAATGCCTAGTAAATTTGGGAAAGAATTAAAGAAAAAAGTTTTAAAATTTTGATTTTTGTTGTATTTTATAAAAAATACGTTATTTATAAAAAAATTACTTTTCTTTATTAATAATTATTAAACTATTGTTGTTCAGTATCAGTATTGATTTAAATTCCTGTTTTAGTTTAAGATATTTCTTAAACTAATGCAGAGAAGTGTAATTCCTACTATCATTTCACTATTATTTCAAAAATTTATCTAGAAGAAAATATCTCTCAAAAACAATTTAATTACCTAAAACAAGTGCATACATAAGTAAAACCACTAGTTTATTTTTTATTTCCAACATATAAACCTCTTGGAGCATTATAATTCAAAATTACTTAAAATAACTACAAGTTTATCTTACATATCATATATTATACGATTATAATGCTATGAATGTGTAAGTTTAATCGAGAATGAAAACAAATGTTAAACATTGTTACCTCAAAAGCTTTTCCATTAAAAGCCTTCCTAAAAACCCTAAACCTCCTGTTATGAACATTTTTTTTCCAGAATAAAATGTAGCTATTTCACTTCGTTTATTATCAAAATTCGGTTCTTCTACCATAGAAAACAGTTCCTCTTGATACGTTTTACCGCTCAGTGACGCCATTTTTTTGATTCTTCTACATACAAACAAAGAAAGAAGTTTGGATAAATAAATTTGATAAATAAATTCTAAGTAAATTTTCAAGATAAAAAAATATTTATAAGTCATAACTTATAATAAAATAGACGCATTTGATAATGATTAAGATTATAATTTTTACTCTTTCAGATTTCTCAACTATTTAGTTTGAATTAATTTACAAATCAACAATTTACAGTCTATTTTAATAAAAAGCATATAAATGTAATAATCTATTTCACTTGCTATTTCATCTTATTTACATAAAAGTTTTACTTTTTTTGACTTTTAGTCAGAAAAGATATAAAAGGTTGAAAAGTAAAAAATTTACCTATTTATCTAAAAATTTTTTACGCAAAGAATATACCAATTTTCTGATTTTATGATATTCAAAAAATACTTGTAATAATTTTCAATCTTTTGAAGAACTGAGTATGTTTGTGAGTGATTTAAAACAATTGTAGGAAACTAAGTATTATAAACGTACTCCCGATAAAAACTCTCTAGATATTACTCGATGTAACTTGATTCGACTGCGGTTTTATATCAACTGGCTAATATTCGTTAAATAATCAATTGATCTACATATGTATTATTTCGTATTTGTAGTATGTGCGGAATTAATATTTTTAATATGCATACAATACAATAGGAAATTACGATGTTATCGTGAGAATGACTTTTGTTAAAACCATGATTTATTCAGTTAATCTAAATTCAAGAGAATATAGAAATTATTTACCTTAAAGAGAAAATCGATACAAACGGCGAACAGTAGTACAATATTTATAAAATGCTGTAATATTATGACAATATAGTTTAATTTTTTTTAAATTAGTAAATGAAAGTATTTTGAGAAGGTGATTAAGAATTTAATATTATTTTTTGAAACACAAGATAAGGAACATAAAACCAGGATTGTTAGAGTCTTGAAAATAACAACATTATATTTATTAAATTTTTAAAAACATTATTATTTATGTAAATTACAACAAAACTGCTTAGTTAGTAGCTCTTGTCGTTAGCCGTTTGTGAATTGGGATTATCACTTAGACATAATAATAATCTCTCATTTATATTAATAACTTTCATTCAGATAATTATTCATAGCTACTAATTAGTTAATCAAAGATAAAAAAAAAACTAGTCCTTTTGTATAGTGAAAATAAAAAAAGAAGCTATTTATATGAGCCAATTTGACTATACTTTTGATCGACAAGAAACGAAAACGAATTTGTCAATTCTTTCGCTGAGTATTACAAAGTCACTAAAGTATTCGATAAATTTAGCAATAAGCTTTGCCCATTACGTTTGGTATTTTTCGTTTTTTCGTCATCCAATGTAACTAAGGTAAACTAAGGTGACTTACGACACCTCAATAAAAACAAGTTATGAATAGAAAGAAAAAATCTGGTATTTATAGGGTATTATTTTTATTGCCTAATTTTTAGAAAATAAATTCACTGAAAATAAATTTAATTAATATAACAAAAATGTCATCATTTTTGAAGCGACTACACACTCTGCTCTGCACAGATGCTACAGAAATCGTGGTATGTTATATTGATTATTTAGTACATAACAATGGGACAAATATCAAAGCTAATTAAATCGACGAGGAGGTAAATCATCTTATTATAATTAGTTCCATAATGTTTCCATTTCATTTTTACATCAACTATCTGAGGATTACCACAAGAAAAAGATGTATGTCGCAAAAACGTGGTAAAATCAAGATTTCTTAAATTCTAGAAATCTCTAAATGTTCTTGTTTCTACTACTACATAGGATTTCTTCTTCTTCTTCTTCATTCTTTAATTTAGGCAAGTTGCCTGTTTCGTAACGACGTTTTTCTGCCTATTGCACTTTTAAATTGTCGCACAATCGTTTTCGTGGGCGCCCCGCACTTCTGCGGCTAATCGGTGATTTATCCCGTGCAATTCTGCTGATTCTTGTTGTCCATTCTGCTAATAGACAGAGTGTCGTTTCTATCAGCCGCAAATTTTTTTTTACGTTGGGTAGGGAGCTAACCTGATCCAACAACCTTCCTCCTTTTCCGGGCTTAGGACCGGCAACATGATCGCTGACCTTGATCCGTCCAGCGATCATGCAGGCGGAGTTTACATTAGGATTTATACATTTAAATTACATAATTGCTAAGAGTTCTTAGGCGGGTAAAACTGCAAAATTATGTTTACACACAAAAATGTTTGATGAAACAGTTCCTGTTGTAAGTTTAGAAAGAATATTAATTAAAATTTAAAACTTTCTTTTTACATTATATTATTATATTACATGAAAAATATTTGCTGTAAGTATATAGAGAATAACTTTATATAGAAAAGTATATGGTTTACGTCCGTTTTACAAATTAATGAGATCTTGGAAAAACGTCATTGCCTTGAACTGTAGCATATTTCTAGTTGTCATTCCGGAAACGGTTACATTGCCAATTTAGTGGACAATTGTTTTACTTAAAAACACATAAGTTAATGTCATTGCTTATGCATATAGCTCTGGGAAAGGTATATAAAATAAAATATAAAAATATATCGTTTTGTTTTTAAACACTTCCATTATATTAGGTTAAGGAAAATGAAATCCATTATTTTTACGTGAACTTCAAGACTTTATTTAACATGTCTTGGATTGTCAAATTTTAGTCAAATATGGACCGCTTTGTTCTATAATTTGTTGTCATTTTAAAGATAGCTTCATAATGCACCTCTCATAAAAGTCTTGGTCTCTATTGTCGAAAAACTCTAGATATCGATTTTTGTAATCTTCTCTTGATGTCAATTTCTTATCACTAAGAAAGTTTTGCAATACAAGAAAAACATGGTAATCGCTTAGTGCCAAGTTTGGACTATATGGTGGAAAAATCAAAACTTCCAAACAAAGCTCCCAGAGTTTCTAACGAGTCACTATAGACGTGTGTGGTCTGAGGTCGTCCTAATAGAACACAACACCTCTCCTGTTGACTTATTTTGAACGTTTCTGGTCAATCGCTAGTATCACACGGTCCAGCTGTTGATAGTAGAAATCCAAATTTTTATGGATCCTATTTTTTTTCGTTTTTTTAATCGTTTTTTTTGAAGTTATACTTTTTTTTTGAACGTTATTAGCTTTCACACTATCAAGATTGTAAATACAATTTACAATTCCAGTCGCCTGGCATGCATTTTCGCCTTTATCAAAGAAAAACTAAAATGTACCTAAATGTTGTTAATAATGATTAAACAATAATCAGCAAGAGAATTTTTTTAGTGTGAAATGTCAGCTTTCCAACGAGCATTAATCTGAAATTGCTTGATCTCTATTTTTCAAGATATCGATCACTAAAGCCATCCATCAAAAAAATAATGAATTTTTTTTTCCCCATCCTAATATTTTTAGAATACTATTTTTATTTTTGAGAAGTGAACGGTATTTATGTAATAGCCTTATAAGGACAATTTTTTAAACTTTGCCATTTGTAGACAGCAGTGCGAAGTCGCAATAGTTATTCAAGATGTTTTATTAAAAAAAACTAGTCTGTACATATAAGCACGTAACAATATACTTATTTATCGTACAAAAAAAATTGTAGCTTTATTAACCTCAAAAAAAACTTCTAAAAAAAAATCAAAAAAAATAAAAAAAACTCTAACTATCCTGCATTCCAATATAATACTATTTGTCAATAGGACGATAAATGATAAAATAAAATTGAGATATTAAATACAATTGATAAGGGTTTTACCAGAGTATAATCATTTATTTTTTTTATATATGAGAAAGAAAAGGGTTTAAATTAATAAGAAATAAGAATAAGAAAAGAAATAAGAATAAAACTCTTAGCTGAGCCCCTACTACAGGAAAAATACTTTATTGGCTCGTCAGGAAATACTTTAAAGAATTAAAAAAACCCTGGTTTATAATTTAAATGATTTAAATCCTTCAATATTACAATACTATATACATATACAATT
>NW_025113026.1:0-48038 GCF_010416935.1 Polistes fuscatus
TTTTTACGGGGCGACCCTCTCGGATTATGTTTTAAAATTTATGGAGGTGTTTTCTATAAAAAGAAAAAAATTTCCTACAAGTTTCAATCTTTAATATGCAGCGGTTCTGGAGTTATGATTTTTTGAAATTTTGAAGAAAAATTTTTTACTTTTTATTAATTTTTCTGATGAGGAAAACTTTTTATTAAAATCTACGGAAAATCGTATCTTGTGGGAAAAAGTTCTCAGCTTTTGAATGAAAATATCCATTTTATCATAAACACATCAAAGACCCTTTAAAATCCAATTAAAGTGGAAAAATTGATTTTTCTCGATGTGCGGCTCAAGGTACTTCGAATTTGACTTTTTTTTCTGAAAGATCAGAGTTTTTTACACAAAATATATGGTTTTTACGATGTGCATATTGTGTTCAATCACAATAAAATTAAACGTAAAATCTTTATAATTAAAATACTTTTATTTTTGAACTTTTTTCAGATGTTGATACAGTTTAAAAACATATCCAATTTCATCATTTATTGGTAAAAAAGTGTGCAATGACTGTGTACCCTTTACCGTTTTTGATGAAGAATATTGTACGTCTAACACATTTTTTTGTCTAAATAATCATCATTCGTTATGAAAGTAAAATCAACGCCTGTAAAATTCTTGATTGCCCAGGAATGCAAATCTTGTTGTGTCAGTATATGTTTTTTATTTTCCATTTGTAATAAAGCTCTTGCAGCATGTCGTTTTACTAAACCTGCAAGCCCGTCGCATGGTCCTTTGCCATGGGCAGTCGCAAAAAAAATGCCACTCAGCGATGATTCTAAAGTCAGCATGATGATAACATAAATTAGTAAATGCTTTTTTGTTTTTAAATTGCTTTTAAATCTTATACGCTTACTCATTGTGATCAAAATCAAAGAAGTCCAATGATAATTATAAACTTGAGCAATTATAGTTGTGTTAACTTCAAGCTGTCAAGCAACCATAGAAAGACAATAGTCAACAAATATTCACAAGAAGAAAATAAATAGAGAAAGTTGTGAGCGCAATCTGCATTTTTTAGCGAGCAGTTTGAAATTTTTAAATATTTAACAGAAAATTATTTTACTATCCCGAATAATCGTATAACACTTAGCGGATATAACGTTTAATTTATTTGTGATTGAACAAAAAATACGCACATCGTGAAAACCATATATTTTGCGTAAAAACTCTGATCTTTCAGAAAAAAAAGTCAAATTCGAAGTACCTTGAGCCGCACATCGAGAAAAATCAATTTTCCACTTTAATTGGATTTTAAAGGGTCTTCTGATGTGTTTATGATAAAATGAATATTTTCATTCAAAAGTTGAGAATTTTTCCCACAAAATACGATTTTCCGTGGATTTTAATAAAAAAGATTTCCTGATCAGAAAAATTAATAAAAAGTTAAAAAAAATTTTTTCTTCAAAATTTCAAAAAATCATAACTCCAGAACCGCTGCATATTAAAGATTGAAACTTGTAGGAAATTTTTTCTTATTATAGAGAACACCTCCACAAATCTTAAATATAATCCGCGAGGGTCACCCCGTAAAAATGTACTTATTTGGTGGAATGACCCTTAGGGTTATTATTTTTACCATCTAATAGATTCTGGTCTTAATTATTCCTCGTAACTGCAACTGCATTCTATTCGCATTATAATTTAAATGGAATCTCTATGAAGAAGACATTAGTTAATACAAATTTACAATATCTTATTGTAAATAATAAACAATAATGTCTTTCAATACCAGCTACGATGATCGAAGATACATTTTGCGTCAATAAAAAATTTTCTAGTTTAATATTTCCCATTTGTTATTTAAATAAGCAATTACTTGGATGAAATTCTTCGTCAATACTTTTAATGGAATATTACTATCTAAGGATTTTCTCAGTGTAAGTAAAATAAGGGCAGCGTCTTCCAAATTCTTTAATGGTGGTGGAATTGTCAGAAACTTCTTATCGTCGTAGAAAATAGTGCGCTGTCTCTTCCAGTAAAATGTTTTAACACCTATGTAGAAAGAAGAAGTTTATTAGTTCTGTGAATATATATTTTTCAAGGGTAATATAATTTTTGTGTTCTACAAGTACAAGATTATTATTTTTACTTTTTAACATATTCTAATCTTGATTATATCTTGTTAATGTAAGTATATTATTTTTGCGCTAGCATTTCATTTTTAATCTGTACAAAGGAGAAATTAGTTATTAATAATCTTTATTTTTTCCTGTCAATCAATCAACAGTAATGTCTTTCATTACCTGGAACGAAGCTATGCCATACATTTTGTAAAAGAATAGAACTTTTGTAATAGAATGTATTTCCTATTTGACTTTAAAATTTCTAATTATTAAATTGCATTTTTTTATTGAATTTTTTGATAGAATACTTATGTTTGTGCTTTTTTCCAAGTGTAAATAAGTATTGATACTCGGATATTATCTAATACTGGACATGGTCTTGCAGAATCTCTCATCATGATGATATTGTCGGACCATACTTATCATTGTTAAAATTAATGTGTTGTCTTTCCTGTTAATTGATTGTACACTTTTACTGAAAGAATCAATCAGTATATCAATGCTTAGTATAAATATTTTTTAAAAGAATTATATTAATCGTTTTTTCTTTATACAAGGTTATTATTTTTACCATCTAACAGATTCTGGTCTTGATAATTCCTCGTAACTGCAGCTGCATTCTATTTGCCTAATAATTTAAATAGACTCTTTTTAAAGAAGACATTAGTTGATACTAAAGTCTACAATATTTTCTTGTAAGTTTAATCTATAAGGAAAGATAATGACTATGTTCATGAGATTATATTGAACATATTTTTACTTTTTTATAAAAAAATCAAATATATTGTAAAGTTTAGGAAAAAATTTGGCTGCTTAACTTACTAGACCACGATTCGAATCATGGATATTTCGTTTTCCGGGCAACTGCTCTATCCATAAATTTATCCAGGGCATACGGAACAACCCTCTCACGAATACCTTTTTATGTATTTGGCATGGTGGTGCGCTCGATATCACAATATTTAATATTTCATATACATTCTATTTTTGTTTTGTTTTCTAAAAAGTATTTTGTAAAAAAAGAATATTAAAAATGTAGCTACCAGGGACATATTTCGGCATAGTCTTTCCTGTTCAATCAATGGATTCCCTCTTCGTAGTAAAAAAATAAAAATAAAAATAAATATGACATAAATTATAAATTTAAAACAAAAAATAAATAAAACGAAAATTTTTTTAATTTAATTATTTAAATAGAGGTAAAAAAAGAGCATGTTTAACACAAAATGGCAAATGAAACGCGAAAACTACTCAAAACTTGGATAAGCTCCCGAATAGTGTTAGTACAACGGTTTATCCTTAAGGAAATATAAATAATTCTTCAATAATGTATAAAATAATTTAACGATCATTAAATCAAGTAACATATAGAATTTGAAAATAAAAAAGGATTGATTGGTATTATATTTACATAGTAAAAAATAATATTCTATCTCGATAATCTATCTCTGAAGGATCTTCTCTCTCTCTATTAAGAAAACTAACAATTCAAAAGTGCTCTACAAATAAAAAAATTTTTTTCTGTTTTTTTTAAGATCAATCGAAAAGGCAAATGAGCTTTAGCGATAATAGCATTGATAAGTATTTATATTTATCGACAAATTTTATAATATTCGCTATTGTTTGGTGTCCAAAAATATTGCGAAATTTCAGAAAAAATGAACTGAAGGAAGAAACTTACGTGACTGATGCAGAAAACACGGATCACTGATTTTACAATTAACACTTTTTATATTACATAATAAATACACTCATACTCACGGTTGAGTTCGCAGTCAGTCAAAAGTAATTCGAGAGTAAATAATGTAAGAAAAGTAACAATATAAAATAATATAAAATAATAAATTAAAAATGATAAAATGTGATAAATGATAAAAAATGATAAATTAAATTACATATAATTAATAATAATAATAAGAAGAATAAACGCAATTAAAGCTATACAATAAAATATAATACAAAAATAAGACAAGAAGTCAAATAAAGGATATTACAACAAAATCAAATATATAAAGTAGACTGCTAGAGAATCTAATATCAAAAACACTTACGAATCGCTTCTTACCATTAAAGAAATGTACAAATTAACAGTTGAAATAAGTTCGTATAGAGTTTCAACTAAACTGAGCTATCAGACGGCTGGCGGAAGGGTGTCAATCTTTTCCTTCCTAAGAAAGAGTTTTCCATCTTTGGCAAAATGTCGACGTTGCCACCGCAATTCTTTCCAAATTTACGAATCGCTTGCTCTATTTTCTAGTTTCGACTTCGTTAGCCTCTCCTAGTCGTCGGTTGTCGAATTCGTCGTTTCTAGGGGATACGAACAGCACTACCTATGACAATGCAGATACATAGTTAGTACTCTACCAGTTATATTTCATAATATCGAGCCGTGTGACAAAGTGCGTCTTTTTACGGATTTTCTTATCACAAAGTTCAATAAATAATCTGAACAAAGATAAAATTTTTTAGGACATATTTTTTGAAAAAAATGAATTCATTTCTGTGTGTTTTTTTTATCGTAACATAGATATGTATATTTATGCATATATCTTATATCTCCATTTGTATAGATTTTTATGCTTTTTTAAGACTCGTCATTCTATTCCTGATATCTGTAAAAATGACCGAAATTCATTGTCCCACAGTAATTTGTAAAAAACTTCTAAAATTAAAATAATCTAATGTACCAATGTTTGATTCTTATTTATCCTTACAATGCGTATTTTTTGACATTTTACAGGAACTTTTTTTCCTTATACTTCCTCTCTTTCTCCTTTTTTTATTAGGACTTCGTCCTGTTATAACAGTGTTCTGTTGCTATTTTTTGGAGCGATTTATTGTTCTTACCGCAGGTACGTTGCTAGTGTCACCTTTCTTTATACTCATTCTCAGAATTCTAATCTTTTTTCCTTTATTATTCTTTTCTTCTTTCCATGATATTCTTACCAGGTTCACGCATATTTCAATAACATTCAATGTGTAGCTATATTTGATAAACTTGCAGGAGGAAAGAAAACTATATTAAACCGTTTACTTGTTCGATACCTATAAATAAATATATCTATATGGATAAATCGTTTATATACTTTGAATAAAATCTAACAATTCAATAAGATTAGTGATATAAAAAAATATTCACGTACAACATACACACGTGGACGATCGGACAAGCAAAACAAGTATAAAGCAAGGCAATATAGATATTCGATATATTATAGATATAACGAGCACACATATTACATCGCTTAGTAGAAAAGAGTAGGGAGGTTACGAAACACCGCACGAAACAGGGACCGCGATAACAGAAACACAGTAAACTGTATTCTATCTCATTCTCTCGCAGGCTTAATTCTATAGAAGTATATGTTTGGTTCTTTTTAATATTGGTACGTCATTTTCGTTTCAACACCTGCTTTTTATCGACTGCGCGTTTCATCGATTTCAAATCACAACGATCTAAGAAGTTTTCATTTCAAAAACATTAGTTTCACTTCAGCGCGTGTGGATTCAACGCGCATAATCTGTGCCCCCCATACCATTTTATCTCCCCTTGCAGTAGATTCTCCTACAAAACCATAGAAACTGACTTTACGAAATCGCCTAAATTTATTCTTCGTAATTTGTCGATTTTTCGTTTTATTGAAACTACCAAATTTTCCCTCTTCAAACTCATTTCTGCATTCTAAATAATATTTCAGTATTATTACACACTACCATTAATCACCAAAATTTTATTTATTATTTTCTAGTATTAAAATCAATTAATTACTTAGTAAAGAAAAATTAACACATAGGCAACATTTACTTAAAAATTACATTATTCATTAATATACTTCAAATATTAAACAATTTTGATCTGATATTTTATTAGATGAAAATTTTTAACTGAAATTCAGCATCGGATAGGAGCGTTAAAACAAAAGTATTTTAGTAGAAAAACTATCCAAAATATTAGTAAAGTACATTAAAATATGTAATATACTTAAATGATTGATAATTCTCGAGGGAATTGCATATTGTAGTCAAAGAACACGGAATATAACTTCGACGTACCGTTGTCCTCTTCGAAATCAACAGAGACTGACTCTTCTTCATTTTAAAAGTAGGTCAAATATTTCTTATATTGGTTCTTGATTATATGATTTTTGAAATATTACATATATATAACAAAAATAATATATATAATATATAAAAAAAATTTGTAATAAGTAGAATTTATTTTTTTGAAAGAAATAAACAAGAATCAATAAAAGAATCTTAACTTTTATAGAGGACAATTAACTAGTCTAACGGTAGATTCCGAAGAGATCGGGGTACGTCGTACTAATCTTCATGTTTTTATTTACAATTGTATGTATGTTTACATATTCACATACACATACATACATGCGCGCGCGCTCCTACTACATTACACTAGAATTTTCCATAATTTCGTTCAACTGTCAAATGACTTGTTGGTTCTATCTCGTTCTTTCTTTATCCCTGCATCTATGGCTCCTTTTTGTTCATGTCGTTTTATAGTATTTTATCGTTATAGTATTTCTCGTTTTTTTTATCGTTAAAGTAATTCTGTTCTTTTCTTTCTCAGAAATATTCTAAGAAAATTTTTTTTTTACCTTTAGATATTGTGTTTACCTAAATTCTTTGATGTTATATAAAAAGAACAAGGAAACTTTAATGCGAGTAAACTTTTTTTTAAAATGCGTTAGAGAAACTATTGGATTATATCTGTCTGGAATAGTTGGAAATTTAGGCAATGTTAGCAATTCCTAGGCATGCCTTCAATGCAAAGCGTTTTTTAACAACTTCTTTAGAGCCTCTGGCACTAGTTTAATCAACACAAATAGAATAATTCTAGTCGCGGATAATAAATGTGTTTTACTGACTCTCAAATTCGTTTATTTTGAATATTTATACTTTTACGTTACCGATCAATCTTACAGAATGTTTAATTAATTTTACAGAATGCATAATACGGTCTTATTAATTAAAACAGACCTACTAACTAACAAGGAGACCGTCAGATTGACACCTCTCAGATTTTTTTCAAACTTTGTACTCTTGTAGTAAGTACATAAGAATATTCGTTATACATTTTAAGAAAATTAGATATTTAAGCGTTTTCGGAAAAACGGGAATTAAAATTTTGCAAAGATGGTCTCAAGTGTCACTAATGTCGTCGGATCAATTCCTCGACAGGAAAAATATTCTTTTTCTTTACATTTTTTATTTTTTGTTTTCATTATTGTAAAGTATCTTTAATTATTTTTACTTCTTTTTATAGAAGTAAAAAGAAGAAGTATTATAGAAGTATTTGTATTAAGAAGCGTGTGAAGTTTCTTCTTTTCCCAACGTTATTATTTTATTAAAAAATCAACATCATTAGACAAGTTATATAATTAATAATTATAAATAGAATTACAATCAATTGATAACAAACATTTGTTTTTTACGTACTTTGAACGATACATTTTTCAGGATAATATTCGTCGTACAGACACAAAAAATATAAATTTAATCTGGATTCGTCGGTAATAATTGTAAATAAACAAAATACAAGTACAGTTAATAATAATTAAAAATGTATTCTGTTATTTTGTTACAATGAAATCAGCGTGTTTGGTTATATTGCACTGGCTGGCTGTTTGATCGTCTTTTCAAAATTTAAAGAATTTATTCGCAGCGATAGATCTCGTTCTAAGATTGTTTATCGATTACTATCCAAGCATTCCGTTACTCTTGTGAATGTTGATACCAAGATTTTTATAGCTTATTATTTTTCTTTTTTGTGTTACAAACTTTACAATATAGAAAACAAATAATAAAAAAAGACCAGAAAAAAAATATTTTCTCTGTCGAGGAATCGATCCGCAACATCAAACGCGAAACTATTTTTGCGAAATTGCTACCCTCGTTTTTTCGAAAACGATTAAATATTTAGTTTTTTTTAAAAGTATAACGAATATTCTTATAGACTTCTACAAGTATGCAAAATTTGAAAAAAATCAGAGAGTGGCCAATCTGACGGTTAGTTCCCATTGTTAGCTCCTTATTAAGTAGTTATATGTACGCCTACAAGGCTCATAGGTTTAAAGAATAAACAAAGAGTATACATTCTGGAGGTGAATCCAGACGACTTCGTATCCACGAATTTCTATGAATTTGCGCCTATAGGTATGATCCTTTGTTGAAGAGTTATATGTCCTAAGAATAAAAATATATACGAAATCTTTAGAATATTTACTTAAGGTTATGCGTACCTTTTATTTGTGTGTAATGTTATGTATACTGTTTATTTATTTTTTTCATCCATTCCTTTAGTTTAAGTAATAAAAATATATTAACACTATTTTTACCACGATTTTGTGTATACCTATTTCGACCAAAAGGTGCCTTTGGACACTTTTGCGTTTGACTGCAAATAATTGCGAAAATAAATCTGCAAAGCATTCATATACACGCATGATATAGACATTCTACTCGTATCTGAAACTCATCTCACAGACAAAAACTATATAAATATTCCATACTACACCACGTATGACACAAAACATCCTTCAGGTAAAGCCCATGGTGGAACTGCCATAATTATTAAGAACGAGATAAAACATCATCTACACAGTAAAACAGGCAACGATTACCTTCAAGCCACCACAATTACATTAGAAACACAGGGTAATTCAATTAAACTATCGGCTATCTATGCACCGCCAAAATTTAAAATTACAATTGACCAATGAAACAACTTTTTCAAGGAACTAGGTAATAAATTTATAGCAGCTGGCGACTTTAACGCCAAACATACATATTAGAGATCAAAAACCACTTCACCAAGAGGTAAAATTTTAAACTCCTACATAACGAACGCAAACCTAGACATCCTCACGACAGGTGAATCAACATACTGGCCATCAGCTTCTAATAAAAATCCCGACTTAATAGACTTCGGCGTCCTAAAAGGCCTAAACCTAATGCACTTCAAAACAGAATCATCACTTGATCTAAGTTCAGACCATTCACCTATAATAATAACTTACCAGAACAAACCTATACTATATAAAAGTCACCAACGCTGTGCAATGGGAGCACAAATTGGATGATCTTGAAAGAAACTTTAGAATCCAAATTAAACTTTAACATTCCGCTCAAGACCTCTTTACAAATAGAAAATGCAGTTAACAACCTAACAGATGCAATACAAGAAGCAGCGTGGGCATCTAAATCCCAAAATTTTTTATCCAGAAAAATTCCGTCATACCTTAGCATTATTTTGCATAAAATAAAAATAAAAAGGCATGTTAAAGCTATGTGGCAGAAAAATAAAATAAAGAGTAATAAGTGACTACTAAACAAAGTAACTAAAGATGTTAAGCAGAGCATAAGGGATTACCACAATGCAGAATTCGAAAGATACCTGACATCACTTTCACCTCACGAAGATACAAATTACTCTATCTGGAAACAACAAAAAGATTCAAAAGACCAGTAAAATCAATACCAGCCATACGAAATTG
The DNA here is from genome assembly GCF_010416935.1 of Polistes fuscatus. Taxonomy (NCBI): domain Eukaryota; kingdom Metazoa; phylum Arthropoda; class Insecta; order Hymenoptera; family Vespidae; genus Polistes; species Polistes fuscatus. The sequence continues at coordinate 9,611 of NW_025113026.1, forward strand.
TGACGGCTCATGGGCAAAAAGCATAGAAAAACAAGCGAAAACCTTCGCAACAAACCTAGAAAACATATTCCTAACACAACTTCAATATTCATACGTGCTCAAACACTAACGTAAATGACGTCAAAGGCAAAACACAATCACATGAAAACATTAATAGCACAACAGCCAAAGAAATTAGAATGCTAATTCAGAAATCAAAATAAGAAAGTCACCAGGTTACGATTTAATAAATGGCAGAATACTAAAGGAACTGCCACCTAAAGAAATTAGGATGCTCACAATAATATTTAATGTAGTATTATCGAAAAAAGGTTATTTTGCAGTTTTATTCTATATTGTAGAATTCGTGTAAAAAATAAGGTCGTTGGACCGGGACTCGAACCACGGATCTTTCGCTTTCTTTTCGACTGCTCTTTATCCATTGAGCTATCCAGGGCCACACCGTCCAAGGTCTTTACGAACGCTTACTTAAGTATTTGGCATGGAGGCGCTCGTCCAACAATATTATGGAAAGGGCGTTAGTTGGAAAAAGACCATCTTGAAACTATTGAATCCATACTTGATCAAATGGCATCCTAGAAAAACAGATAAATTTTACAACAATGTTAAGCTGGCTTCTACATTATTGTTACACAAGGTAAGAGTTTATGGGACAATAAGATAAAATCAAGGAGTACCGAATGTTTTGAAAAATATAAAACTGCAACATGGAGAGACACGTTACAAGCGAAGATGTGAAATTATAGTACAGGTATGGTATAGTAAAAAAAAGCGCAATATTCAAATGATCTCTATTATTCATAATGCTGCCATAATCGATTCCAATAAAATCGCCCGAAATACGCAACTTTTTATCAAGAAACCGCACTGCATCATTGGTTACAATGAATACATTAATATTGTCGATCTTGCCAATCAATATCTTACCTACAATCCCATCTTCAAAAAAACTGTCAAATGGACTAAAAAGGATTTTCTCTACTTTCTTTCTTGCGCCATATTTAACTCATTCCGTATTTATAAAATACTAAATTCGCAATAAAAAATTAGATTTCACGATTTCATAGTTAATGTAGCGGAAAATTGAATAGAAAAAAGCGCTGATATATCGCAATCTAGTGCTGAATATGCTACCAATTAGCCCTTAACCTCTACACGAAAGCTTCGTTTTGACTCGACAAAAAGATTATCAGGAAATATAAAAAATCACGAATTAGCAAAAATTTTGAGAATCGGTAAACTTGTTAAAAAAAAATGTCGTGTATATTAAATATTTGCACAGAATACGTCGAGGTACTTCATAAACACTAAAGGTTTCAAGTTTACTTCATTTAGAAACAATTGTGATAAAAAATTTATCAAACCTTTCGCTTCGGAGCGCTCGAAACGAATTGTTCCCTGGGCAGCCGGCGTGTCTGTGTGAGTTCGCTGAGAGATAACTTCTTCTGCTTACCATCTGATGACGCTGATCGCAACCCTTGAATAGCATAAATGAAAAAATAAAGGAGGAATCGTTTATTTTTGAAGTTATAATTCTTTTGGAACGTTTGGGAAAAAATTATAAGAGTGAAGTTTAATGCGTGCGCACCGATAAAAGCAAACTTCCACAATACACACCACGAAGTCTGTCGGTATTTACGATGCGTGGGCACAGCGATTTTAAATTTACGGCATGAAGTAACTCCATAAGTCTCTTTTACATTTAGTGTGGACTGATATCTATATTCTGATATTTCTATATACACAACACGTGTTTTATATCAGTAAAAATTAAAATTATTTATTTGTTTTGAAGTTATTTAATTATTACATACGGTGGTGATTGATATCAAAAAACTGTTAATATCTTTAAAAATAAATTCTAGTAAGTAGAACAGCAATATTCTGTTCAGTTAAAATACAATAAAAATATAGTATTATACTGTTTTTTAATTCAATTTATGGTACTTTACTTCTCTTTTTATATTTTTCAGATTTCATACATAAACTACTTTCTTAAATAGTTTCATACAAGTATGTTGCTGTACACTTGTTATTGTAATCAAAGACCATAACACACCCAAGGAAAAGACTCCAATCCAACATTGGATCTTCTTCTTCTTCTTCTTCATTCTTTGTTTAGGCAAATTGCCTGTTTCGTAACGATGTTTTTCTGCTTATTGCACTGTTAAATTGTCGTACCATCGTTTTCGTGGGCGCCCCGTGCTTCTGCGGCCAACCGGTGACTTATCCCGTGCAATTCTGACAATTCTTCCGTTGTCCATTCTGTTGATATGTTCGTTCCATTCTTTTTTTCTTTTTAGTATCTATTCGGTAATGTTTTCCACTTTGCATGTTCTTCTTATATCTTCACTTCTCTCTCGATCCAGTAGTTTTTTTAAAGCTATTCTGCGAAGAACTCTCATTTCGGTTGTCTCTAGTAACTGTTTCGTTTTCGCCGTGTCTGGTCGAGTTTCTGCGGTATGTGACATAATAGGTTTTACCATTGCCTTGTAGATTCTTGCTTTGGTCTCTATGTCCATGTTTTTGTTTCGTCATATTGTGTCATTCAAACAACCCGCTATTCTGGATGCCTTCATTGTCTGTTCTCTTACCTCTGCTTCAACATCACCATACCCTGAGATTTCTATTCCTAGGTACTTAAATATCATTTCCTGCTGAATAACCTTCTCTTCAATTTCCAGTTTGCACCTTAACGGTGTCTTTGATGTTGTCATGCATTTGGTTTTCTGGGCCGATATTTTTATATTGAATGATTTGGCTATGCAGATAAATCGGTGTAGTAGACGTTGTAGATCATCCTCATTTTCGGCCACTAATACAGCGTCATCAGCATAGCATAGGATGGTTATTTCTTCGCAGCCCATTTTATATCCTTTTAGCAGTCTTACATTTCTTATTATTTCGTCCATAATGATGTTAAAAAGCAGAGGACTTAGGTAATCCCCTTGTCGGATACCACGACCTGCATCAATCGGTTCAATCAAGGCACCATTTATCTTTGCTTGGATCTTATTGTTTCTATAGATGTCCTCTATGGTCTTGGTAAGATTATTCGGAATTTGGCGGTTATAGAGGAGGTGTATAACATCCTTTAACTGCATTTGGTCGAGTGCCTTTTCCAGATCAATGAAACACACATATGCTGATCTGTTGTATTCAATTGATTTTTCTGTTATCTGTCTTATGATGAAAACCGCGTCTGTGCCTGATCTGCCTGATCTGAATCCCTGTTGTTCGTCTTCTAGATTCGTTAAGCTGTTAATTTTATTCGTTATAACGTTTGTTGTTAGTTTCAATGAAGTGTTTAAAAGATTTATTCCCCTGTAGTTTGTAGGCAGATTTTTGTCTCCTTTTTTAAACATAACTATAGTTGTACTAGTTCGCCATTTATCAGGTATTCTTTGTTGGTATAGTATTTTTTGTATTAGGAATGTTAACTGTTGTGTGAGACGTTGGCCACCATATTTTAGTAGTTCGTTTGGAATGCCATCTTGCCCTGGGCTCTTCCTATTCTTTAGTTTTCGAATAGCTGTTTCTACATCACTGGAGTCAATTTGTATGTCGTTTTTAGTTACTATTTCTGGCGTATTTAGTTCCGCTTGAGGTTCTTCTGATTTATAGAGTTCTGTTAAGTAGTTAATCCAGGTTTCTCTTGTGATCTGATTTGTTTCTATCATTTCGTTGACCTCCTTTCTTTGATTTCTAATAAATCGTCAGATTTGTTTTTGGAGTCCATAGAAGTCACTCTCCATTCTCTTTGAAAAAATCTCTCAATGGTGTTGTTTTGTTTTCCTTACTAATGTCGCTGTTTGATTCCGGATTCGTCTATATATTTCGTATGATTCAGGTGTTCGTAATATTCTATAGTTAAGGTATGCTATTTTCTTTTTTTTGCATATTTCCTTAATCTCTCTGCGGAACCAAGGAGTTTTGATCATTCTAGCCCGGTTTTTTACATTTCGTGTTCCCAGGGCTTCATATGCAGCTTCCAAAATGTTAGTTTTAGTTTCTTCCAGTCCGTGTTTGTATTATCTTCTTCTTTTATTGGGTTTATTTCGATTTTATCCTTCAACCTGTTCTCATATAGTTGTTTGGTTGGTAAGTTCCATAGTGACTCGATGTTTATTTTCGATTCTTGAGTTGCTCGGGCAAGATTTCTTTGGGGTTTAAACTTCATTCTTATTTTTGCTAATAGCAGGCTATGATCGCTTCCTACATTCGCGGAATTTAACGTCCTGATATCTAATATTTGGTTTGGTTGGACGTATCTGTTGGTAACAATATAATCAATTGTAGACCTGAAGCCTCTGGTGTTGCTGTATGTAAATTTATAGTGTTCCTTATGATTGTAAAATGTATTATTAATCCTTAGCTCGTTAAATGTGCATAACTGTGTCATTAGTTCTCCATTATCATTTAACACGTTTTCGTTGAACCTTTGTTTTATTCCAGGTATTATTTCGTTTCCGATGCGGGCGTTAAAATCTCCAAGGATTATCATTTGTTGGTTACTTGGTAATGATCCGACTATATTTTGTAGTTGGTCGTAGAAGGCTTCTCTTTCTTTTTTCGGTTTATTATCTTCGGGTGCATAAATTTACACTATATTTAATTTTTGGTCTTCCGCTTTCATTTTTACCACCAATATTCGTGAAGATATGTAGTTACACTCTTGTATGTTGTTTTTGTATTTCTTAGATACTGCGATGGCTATCCCTTCCTTTGCTCTGACTTGTTTTTCTACCCCACTATAGATTACTAAATAGTCATCGTATTGCAATTGACGTTTGCCTTTCTTTTTGGTTTCTTGTAAGGCACATATATTAATTTTATTATCTTTTAGTTCTTGTAGGGTTTCTTGATCCTTATTATTGAATGATTTGATGTTCCAGGTAGTCAGACGTATAATGTGTTTTTTTTTCTTATTCGTTGTCCTTTTCGTTGTCCTTTTCCTTGCATGGGTCGTCATCTGTAGATAAGTCCTATTCCGAGGCAGAGTATCGTTTCTATGAGCAATTTTTTTTTTTACGTTGGGTAGGGAGCTAGCCTGATCCAACAACCTTCCTTCTTTTCCCGGGCTTAGGACCGGCAACATGATCGCTGATCTGCGATCATGCAGGCGGAGTTCGCCGTCTTTATAGATGTAGAAAAAGCTTTCGATAAAGTGTGGCATCAAGGATTACTACAAATTATAAATAAACACTTTCCACACTCGTATTATAAACTCCTAAAATCTTATCTTTCCGACAGGACATTCTATGTAAAAATAAAAGACACTCATTCGAACATCAAATTAATCAAAGCTGGGGTTCCGCAGGGAAGTATCCTCGGACCAATTCTTTACACCCTCTATACAGCAGACATACCAATAAACGCTAACTGTACTGTCTTAACATTTGCAGACGACACAGCAATGTTTGTCGTAAACAAAGATCCACAACAAGCAGTTCAATTATTATAAAACCAAATCAATTCCCTCGAAGAATGGTTACTAAATAAGAAGATCAAATAAAATTCTACCAAATTTAAACACATTACGTTTACACTGAGGAAAAACAAAATACCAAAACTACAATTATATAATACAGAAATCCCACAAGTATCAACGGTCAAATACTTAGGACTACACCCAGATTCCAAACAAACATGGAAAAAGCATATAAATGCCAAAATTGAACAAATTCGTTTAAAAAGAAGACAAATGGCATGGTTAACTGGCAAAAAATCAAAACTTAGCATAGAAAATAAACTAAGAATTTATAAAACAATTATAAAACCAATCTGGACATATGGATTACCGGTATGGGGTATAGCAGCGAAAAGCCACATTGCCAAGCTCGAGGCTCAACAATCCATAAACCTACGCACAATATTGGATGCTTCATGGTACGTCCGCAATGAATATATAATGAATGATATAAGGAAAAACTTAAATATACCCACGTTACAAGAAGAAATAAACAAATCAAACTGCAGAAACAAAAGAAGAATTGATAGGCACCTAAACCCGCTAGCTAATGAAAACTATAACCAACATATCCCTAGAAGGCTGAAAAGAATCCACCCAGGAGACATAGTAAGAACTATAAGTAAATGAAATAAACGATAATAGCTACGCTTTCTCATTTGAGAAAACGTCTACGTGCTATTTTTTTCACTTATATAACAATTTACCAAATGTCTACGGAAAAATTGTAAAGATGTATGTAGTTATACAAAAAAAAAAAATAGCAATCGCTTTTCGTTATCTACGTTTAAAGTTTCTTTCTATTCAAACGAGACGGGAAATGCTGCTTTTTTGTTCACTCCAGAATTTCTCTTATCCTCACAATAGTAAAGATAAAATCTTTATAAGTTTTCTTTAAAAATAAAAAAAAAAAATTCAAAAAAAATGCAAAAACCATTCTGAAAGTTGGACTAAAATTAAAAGTGTTCCTTTGACTTGTATAAGAAAGACTTGTATAATTATTGGTCGACAAACCCACTTTTATAAGTTACAGTTTTCGGTACAACTATGAGTAGTGATCGGTTTTTACGAATTTGTACTTTCCTCCATTTCCCCGATAACTCAACTACTCATTCAAAGGAAAACAGATTAATAAAAGCACAAGATATTATAGATTATTTTAGCAATAAATTTAAAAATGTATACCACCCAGGACAGAATTCATCACTAGATGAAGGCATAATCCCATGGAGGAGAATACTTCAATTCCGCATTTATAATCCAAGTAAAATTGTAAAATATGGCATTCTCAATAGAATGATTTGCGAATCGAAAACAGGTTATATTTGCAGTTTTATTCTATATTGTAGAATTCGTAAAAAAATTAGGCCGTTGGACCGCGACTCGAACCATGGATCTTTCGCTTTCTTGGCGACTGCTTTTTATCCATTGAGCTATCCAGGGCCACACCGTCCAAGCTCTTTACGAACGCTTACTTAAGCATTTGGCATGAAGGCGCTCATCTCACAATATTATGGAAAGGGCGTTAGTTGGGAAAAGACCATCTTGAAACTATTGAATCTATTCTTGATCAAATGGCATCATAGAAAAACAGATCATTTTTACAACAATGTTAAGTTGGCTTCTACATTATTGTAACACAAGATAAGAGTTTATGGGACAATAAGATAAAATCAAGGAGTACCGAATGTTTTAAAAAATATAAAACTGCAACATGGAGAGACACGTTACAAGCGAAGATGTGAAATTATGGTACAGGTATGGTATAGTAAAAAAAAAGCGCATTATTCAAATGATCTCTATTATTCATAATGCTGCCATAATCGATTCCAATAAAATCGCCCGAAATACGCAACTTTTTATCAAGAAACCGAACTGCATCATTGGTTACAATGAATACATGAATATTGTCGATCTTGCCAATCAATATCTTACCTACAATCCCATCTTCAAAAAAACTGCCAAATGGACTATAAAGGTTTTTCTCTACTTTCTTTCTTGCGCCATATTTAACTAATTCCGTATTTATAAAATACTAAATTCGCAATAAAAAATTAGATTTCACGATTTCATAGTGAATGTAGCGGAAAGTTGGATAGAAAAAAGCGCTGATATATCACAATGTAGTGCTGAAAAAGCTACCAATAAGCCTTCAACCTCTACACGAACGCTTCGTTTTGATTCAACAAAAAGATTATCAGGAAATATAAAAAATCACGAATTAGCAAAAATTTTGAGCAACGGTAAGACTGTTAAAAAAGAATGTCGTTTATATTATTTGCACAGAATACTTTGAGATACTTCATAAACACTAAAGGTTTCAAGTTGACTTCATTTAGAAACAATTGTGATAAAATATTTATCAAACCTTTCGCTTCGGAGCGCTCAAAACGAATTGTTCCCTGGGCAGCCGGCGTGTCTGTGTGAGTTCGCTGAGAGATAACTTCTTCTGCTTACCATCTGATGACGCTGATCGCAACTCTTGAATAGCATAAATGAAAAAATAAAAGAGGAATCGTTTATTTTTGAAGTTATACTTCTTTTGGCGCGTTTGGGAAAAAATTATAAGAGTGAACTTTAATGCGTGCGGACCGACAAAAGCAAACTTCCACAATTCACATCACGAAATCTGTCGGTATTTACGATGCGTGGGCACAGCGATTTTAAATTTACGGCATGAAGTAACTCCATAAGTCTCTTTTACATTTAGTGTGGACTGATATCTATATTCTGATATTTCTATATACACAACACGTGTTTTATATCAATAAAAATTAAATTTATTTATTTGTTTTGAAGTTATTTAATTATTACATACGGTGGTGATTGATATTAAAAAACTGTTAATATCTTTAAAAATAAATTCTAGTAAGTAGAACAGCAATATTCTGTTCAGTTAAAATACAATAAAAATATGTATTATACTGTTTTTTAATTCAATTTATGGTACTTTACTTCTTTTTTTATTTTTCAGATTTCATACATAAACTACTTTCTTAAATAGTTTCATAAAAGTATGTTGCTGTACACTTGTTATTGTAATCAAAGACCATAACACACCCAAGGAAAAGACTTTAGTCCAACATTGGATCTATGCATATAAATTTCATTTTCCAATGGGTTAACGATATAAATACTTCTTTTAACTAATGTCTTCTTCATAAAGGATTTATGCGAATTATTATGTGAATAGAATTCAACCACAGATGCAGGAATAAGCAAGACATGAATCTTTTAAAAAGTGAAAATAATTATCTTGATTCTAAAAGAAACAAATATTATAATTCTCTTGAAAATTCTCTTAAAAAATATTTATTCAGAGCATTAGAAAACTTGTTCTCTCGGCATAGATGATTAATCATTTTACTGGAAGAGAGAGCGCATGAAAGATTTTGAAAGACATCGTCTTCTTTTTATTTACACTGGAAAAAAATAATATGCATTATTATTTTTTCAACAGAATTAAAAAATGAATGCATTTTTGTTATTTATAAATTATTTTTTACAATAGTTTTTATTAAACTATAATCTCTTGCAGCTTTTTGTTCAGTATCAGTATATATTTAAATTTCTGCTTCAATTTTGGAGATTTCTAAAACCAATGCAGAGTAATGTAATGCCTATTACTATCGTTATAAAAATTTATCTAAAAGAAAGTATCCATCCGAAACAAACGCGGAACTTTGTAATGTGTATAGACTGCGAAAAAAAATGTTTTGTTACGCAGAAGAAGTATAACTTCTTACGTGCGTACATAAGTACACACACCTGATATCTTTTTAATTCTTTTATTAACGTGCACCTGATGTTAACGATTTACAAATCGTACCATCTAGTTCCTTTAATAAATGTACATTGGGATTAAGATCAGAAAATTATGAAGGTGATTTGTAAAATAATAAAGCAAGTGTGAAGTAGAAATTCCTGAACAATCGTGCCTCGTGTTTCAAATCGTTATCTCGTTACAATTAACATTGCTTATATTAGAAGTATTTTTTAAAAATTATTTTTTTAAAGTATGCAACTAATGCTTCAAATATGCTAAACAATATTTTGGATTCAATTCTTTTTTCGCTTTTCCCCATACTTTCATCCTCTCATCACTGCCATTAATAACATTGAATTTGCTTTAATCCCTCATAGAAATATAACATAATATATTCCTTCGTAAATTTAAATCTCTTAACTCTATTTATCGAATGTATATATCTTTTAGTGACTGTTCATGTAATAAATCATCTACTATACATTTAATTATTAACATACATGCAGGGTATCTCAGTTATATGGAATCCTTTACAAATCTCTTTTTTTAATTGTATGAAAATACTTTTGAAAGAATTTTGTCTCAAGGTCATTTTTTACAAAAGTTTAAGTTTATCAATGTTTTTCTAAATTGAGCGCTGTAGTTCTTGCGATATTCTTATAGACAATAAAAACGAATAAGAATGATCTGCTTGATCATATGATTTCGGTCATTTATTCTCGAAATATATACATTTAAAAATAATGAATCCTTAACGCTTTGTGCGTTTTTGTACTATTGCATATCAGCCATTCCTGCACATAGCATTTTAAGCGTAATTCGGCTCTACAGCGGAGCCATCGGAGCATTAAGTTGAATTATATTAAATCATGCACTTGTATTCAAATGTAAATTTTGGGAAATTTTTACTAATTGTGTAGGCTACAGGTGTTCAAACTGGTGACTATTTACTTTTTTTATATGAACTATCATACATCTTTTTTAAATAGTTTACATCATAAATAAAAATCTAATGGGGTGAAGTCAGGGGTGGATACTGAACAAAAACGAGTGGTAAACATATGAATATGTATATGTTACTAGAACAGTGGGAAATCCGGCATGTTTATATTTTGTTTCATATCTGCTTTTTTACTTAACCGGTTTCTTCTTCGTCATTCTATAGAATATCTGGGAAATGTGAGAGATATGAATACATTTCCTACATTGTTAAAAAACGCTTTACATCGAAGGCAATGCTTGGGAGTTACAAACATTGCCTAAATTTTCCACTATTCCAGTAATAGATATAATCCAATAATTTCCCTAGCGCATTTTAAAAAAAAGTTTACTCACATTGAAGTTTCATTGTTCTTTTTATATATAATATCAAAGAATTTAGGTAAACACAATATCTAAAGGTTACAGAAATATTTTCTTATAATATTTCTGAGAAAGGAAAGAATAGAAATACTTTGTTCATACTATGTATAACATTTTTACGATAAATGTTTATATTATTTTAAAATGAAACTTCTTAGGCGACGGTAACGATAAAATTTTATAAAACGAAATGAGCATAGAGGAGCCACAGATGAAGGAATAAAGAAAGAACGAGATAGAATTAACAAGTCGTTTGACAGTTGTTCGTGCGCAATGTATGTATGCTAACGCAAATCCGTTTTAAACTAACGTGCAAATTTTTTAAGTCGAATTATACGTTCGTCTTGTGCGGAATCTCAACGACAGTAAATTAATACGGTGTGGGGTATTTTGTAGTAATACTAAAGGCAGTTCTTTAAACGACAATGAATTTTTATTATTAAGTCTTGGCGAATATAGTACAATTATTTGAATGCTTGATGTATGTGTGTATATGTGTGTAGACTATATAAATGCTTATGGACAACAAATTTATGCTTAGTGTACACTATATGAGAAAGCTGTGTATAATGTTACAAGAACACAAATGTGTGTCTGAGAGAATATTTGTGGGTTTAGTGATCGCTAGTTGAATACAAAAACACACATCAAACACACACACAAAAGCGAGCATGCAGCGGGATGTTAAGACTGTGCGTATCTCTATAAACTGAAACTTAATGTTGATGTGTGTGAAGCACAAATGGTGTTCTTTTGTTTCCTACATTGACAAAAATGACTCGGTATTGTGGACAATTCCTAGGTTTTTTACACAATGACTGCATTGCACAGATTCTCTATAAAATATATATCCTATATTTACACACGTGTTTTTTTTTTTAATACAATTATCGTATTACGTCAAAAATCAATCGAACTTATGATCGTTATTAATCGCAATGATTGTAATAAAAAAGAATTTTTCTATTCTCTCGAGGAAGTTTGATAAAATATCATGATCATCGAATAATCATTTTGTCTTACATTTTCTGTTCTAAATATTTAAATCGTGCAAAAATATTTGAATGTTTATATTATAATAACAATAATAATAATTTTAGTGGATAAATGCGTTAAAAAAAGAAAACAAAAATATGAACGTTTAGTGTTTTGCAATTTCACAGTTATTATTTTTTTTATCACAGTCTAATTAGAATTTCGGATAAGTGATGTCCTAGGTCCTCGTCGAAATGTTAGTTTTCTTTATTTCTTTTGTATTATTTGTTGTAGTTTGACAAACCTTGATTTACAAACAAGTGCCCGGTTTTAATAAGAAGACAGTTATCATCGATGAATCAGATACGTCCGAGAACCATAGCAAGGAGAGCCATGCGAACATAAACGCCGATCTCCGCTTGTCTAAAATATGCGGCTCGAAGATCCATGTCAAATTCTGTACTAATGTCGAAAACACGTGGAAGAGGGATGCATTACCACTATTTTATTCTTTGCGCGTGACATTAATTGCGGCGTCACTATGAAATGATCACAAACCTGTCTATATTCCGCCTGCGTAGCGAAACGTTCACGTTGAATACGTGTCATATACAATACATCCGTATCTGGTAATGCTGCCTCAAAACTTTTAAACATTTCCTGAGATACGCCACGCTTTGACACATAATCTATCACATGTTCGGGCATTTCAAGCCCGGGTGGAGAAACATATCGAAGTTCAACGTTGACAAAGTCAGTAACTTGGAAAGAGAATGAATGGTTCTTCCGTGCTTTTAATCCCCGAACATAGCGGTCATTAAACCATTAATAGTTCCAATCTCATCACGAATCGTAAAGATATCCAATAAGGCCTGAGTGGGGTGTTCACCAATACCATCGCCGGTATTTATTAGAGGTTTTCTACAGTGTTGAGATGCTTTTGAAACATCATCAAGCTCAGGGTGTCTAAGGACAACAACATCCGCATAAACAGCCATTACAGCCACAGAATCTTCTAAGGTTTCACCCTTTTTAACCGATGACGTAGATCCATTAGAGTAAATAACCCTCCCACCCAGTCGTTCCATAGCAGCTAAAAAACTGCACGATGTTCTGGTACTATCTTCGTAAAAAATAGATGCCATAATTTTTCCTCTCAGTATGTGATCCAAAGTTCATTCTTTTCGAATCGCATTCCGAAATGTTTCGGAAGATTAAACACCTCTTTCAGTTCTTCTTTATTAAATGTATCTGCCGAAAGAATATGATGACCGGTCAGATTGCAACTAACATGACTCGAAGGTGTCGATTGTAGATGTAAATTTGTACTATTATCGCTCTTGTGACGTATTGAACTACTAAAGGAAAAAGGTGAAATATTTCGTTGAACTCCGAGTAGCATTGGATGGTCGACGTCCACATCGATCGTTTTTGCATTGACAATATACTGATGTTTTATATTTCATTCATTTCTCTGATATCCTGACCAAAACCTGGATTAACCAGAATTTCTTTTTCGACATTAGTTACTTCACCTCTGAGAATAACTCTGTGAACAGATCCGCGATCTTTCATACCTGTGAAAGGAGTCCATTGAGTTTTGCTAAATGGCATTGCTTCCGGTATCACCCATTCATCGTCGAGATCAACTTCAATGTAGATATTTGGTTGATCTGGTATGTTGAATATCTTTTTTGGATTCTTGTAAAACTTCTCGACCAGTTCTTCTATCGTAAGTCTTCGTTCGTGTACGGCATTTAGTAACAATGCTAAAATTGTTTCCCATCCTGGAAAACCTGGTGGCGAATTTTCGCTTAATTTTTCTTCAATGGTGTGAAGTGCATGATCCGTTGCGAAACAATCGATCACATCTAAATTGTCCTATAACGCTTGTTGGTCCTCTTTAGATACTAAACAAGGTCGTACTTGACCCTTTCTTTCACCTATTCGTTTTAGATCATCTTGACGAAGGAAAAGATGGTGTGGACATATTTCACTAGTTACTGCTAGACCCTTTTCTATGGTAGTACGTATGATCTGAATTTCTTCTTTTCGTGTAACATGACAAATATGAACAGGTCTGTCATACAAATTGGCCAAAAGTAGAACTGCTGCTGTAGTTTGTCCCTCGGCATGAGCACATATAGGATATTTCTTAGGCCAGTTTTGAAAATGCTTCATCCAAACGTTCAGATTCAGCAAACAAAGCGTCGTGAATGTATCATTCAGATACATCATGAGGCCTATGGCAAGGGGTGCGAGTTCTGGTATTTTACTGTAATTGTCCGATGAGGCACCAACGAAAAGAGCATAATCGCATCTTGCACCAGCTACGGTATGCTCTTTTGCCAAGGCAAAGATCTGATGATCAACGACAGCTGGACTGGTGTTGGGCATAGCAAATATCATGGTGATACCACCAGCCAAAGCGGCAGCCATGCATGATGCCAAATCTTCTTTGTGATTTTCATCAGGATCACGAGTGTGTACGTGAACATCTATGAAACGCGGTAGTTTTTCATTCTTCGTGAAGGCATGCAATAAGTGTGCGTTTTCATGCGCGGGGCACATCCACCTAATATTCTCATTGCCTCGACAAGAAGTTTAACACATTTAACATCCGTGACAAGTGGAACAGAATAATCTACGCCAATCTTCTGGTACGATAACCATGTGTCATGAAGTTTGACACACGTCTAGCACCACCATTTCTCATTGGCAAATTAATGACGAAGTCGAATTGTTTTTTCGAAAGAAAATTAGCAAGATGCCTTGATTCTCTCGGACTGGAGTCCTCGTTAACGCTGATGTTTTTAAATGTCCATTGCACCGGTTCAACTTCGACTCCGTATTCACTGTAAAAATCCACAGTGCCCATGCTGGCATAAAATTGTAACCCATCTTGTGCAGACTGCTAATGGCCGGTAATAATTCCATTTTATGTTTGAAACTTCCTATTGATAATAAGATGCTTTTCTGCGGTATATGAAAACCAGTACTCATCATTCCTGTGAGATACGCCTCGTAACGATTTTCTCCGAAGCAAGCAACTTCTCCCGTTGATACCATTTCAACACCTAACATGACGTCGGCACCTGCTAAACGCGAGAATGAAAATTGCGGTACTTTAACACCAACTTTTCCACACCCAGCTAGAACATCTACAGGTCCAACTGATTCACCAACTATCAATCGTGTTGCCATTGCGACAAAATCGTGATCCAATGTTTTGGAAACGGATGGAAAAGACCTTGAAACTCTTACGTTGCATTCTATCACTTTTAATTCGTTGTCTTTGGCGCTCAATTGCATGGTAAAGGGACCAGTTACTCTCAAAGATGCAGCAACAGCTTTGGAAATCGATTTGATTTTTACTAAAGTTTTTGCATTGATATCTTGCGAGGGTGTTACTAATGTAGCATCTCCTGAATGAACACCAGTATTTTTGACATGTTCAGAAACAGCCATGCATAGAATCAAACCGTCGTACGCTAAAGCATCCACGTCGATTTCTTTTGCTTCCAAGATGAATTTTGATATCACAACGGGATGTTCCTTGCTGACCTCCCTGGTACTTTTCAAATAAGATTCAAGATCTTGATTAGAGTGTGCGACATTCATAGCAGCACCACTTAAAACATAAGATGGTCGCACTAGACAAGGATAACCAACGTCTTGGCAAAATTCAATTGCGGATTCGAGATTAGTCAATTCTTTCCATCTGGGTTGTGAAATTCCAATTCCATCCAACATGCGAGAAAGTTTAAATCGATTTTCCGCACCGTCTACAGATTCTGGTGATGTTCCAAGTATTCTAGCTTGTTGTCTGTGAAGATTCATAGCAATATTGTTCGTCAATTGTCCACCCATAGATAAAATGATTCCTTCTGGCGATTCGTTGTCGTAAATATCCATTACTACTTCGAATGTAATTTCTTCGAAGTAAAGACGATCGCTCATGTCGTAATCCGTGCTCACTGTTTCATGATTATAATTAACCATAATGGTTTTACGATTCAAATTTCGAAGTTCACGTAGACAACTTACAGCACTCCAATCGAATTCTACAGAACTGCCAATTCTGTTTTCTCCAGAACCTATAACCATTGTATAACCCCCAGGAAAATCGATATCGTGGGTTATACCATTGTAAGTCAAATAAAGATAATTCGTAGTCGCTGGCCATTCGGCAGCAACGGTACCTATTTGTTAACCATAGGTCTGATGTTACTTTCTTGTCTTTGTATTCGCACTGCTAGTTCAGAACTTTTAATCACCGTAGCTATTTGTTTATCGGAAAATCCAATTTGTTTTGCACGTAACAGCATGTCATGCGATAATCTTGTATGATCGGTAGTTTCCAAAACCGAATATAGATCGATTATGTTCTTCATCTTTTGCAGAAACCAACGATTTATTTTTGTTAGTTCGTAGAGACGATCCATAGAATATCCAGCTTTTATGGAAGCAGCGAAAACAAACATTCTCTTGTCCGTAGGTTTTTCCAATTCCTCGTCGTTGACAGAGTTGGTGTACGGATCGAAACCATTAACATTTTCGTCAGCCATTCTCAATGCTTTTTGGAAAGCTTCCTAGAATTTGCGACCAATCGCCATTACCTCGCCTACGCTTTTCATAGAACTACCAATTTTTGTGCTGACTCGTTGGAGTTTGCTGAGATCTTATCTTGGTATTTTGACAACGCAATAATCCAAGCTAGGCTCGAAACAAGCTGTCGTTCGTCCAGTTACGGAATTATGAATATCCGGTAAATGATAACTCAGTGCTAATTTAGCAGCTACATAAGCAAGAGGATAACCGGTTGGTTTGATAGCCAATGCAGAACTTCTCGATAGTCTTGCATTAACTTCAATGATGTAATACTCTTCGCAATTTTGATTTAAAGCGTATTGTATATTACATTATCCTACTATTCCAAAATATCTGATCACTTTGATGGCCGTAGTACGAAGCACGTTGTATTCTCGATTCGACAGAATTTGACTAGGTGTAACGACAATTGATTCACCAGTGTGAATTCCAAGCGGATCGATGTTCTCCATGCTGCAAACTGCGATACAATTGTCGTATGCATCTCGAACTACTTCGTATTCAACTTCCTTCCAACCCTTCAATGATTTGCCTATGATAAGTTGATTTGAATGGGAGAGCGCCTGTTGCGCTAATTTTTTTAATTCGTCTTGCGTATTAGCGAAACCTGAACCGAAACCACCGAGAGAAAACGCTGCTCTTGCCATAATCAGTTAACCGAGTATCTTAGCTGCTTCTAAGGCTTACGCTGTATGAATACAGCGTGAATTCAGTGACTTACACTGTCATATATGTCAGAAACGCTGAAAATATGTGTGATAGTGATAATTTAGAAAATGAAAGCGAGCAACCTCTTGCAAAGAATGCTAAATCACACTATGACGCACAATCAAGTAATTCAAGACAATCGACCAATTGTCACAGTAATACCATCAATGGTATACCACCAAAATCAAATATTATTATTACTAAAGTAACTGAATAAAAGAATGAGACCGTCTCGATTTTTAGGAAATTTTTAATTTTTTATTTTTTATTTTTATTTTTGATTGTTGTTTTAATAAATCACCTTTCATGCATATTTTGTGTACAAAATAGTTTCGATGTTTCACATTTGCCAGGCGTCCCACGATGGCTTTAGTGTTTTTTCCCTTTCATGCTCTTAAACACACACACACTCTTTCTCTATTTCTTTGTCTCTCTCTGTCTAAAATAGATATTAACACGTTGACTGCCATGTAGATCACCGGTGACCTCAACACGACCGTTAGTAAAAATACATAATAAGAGTAAACATCGATTCTGATAAATTTTTAAGTAATACCATTGTTTTTAAAAAAGGTTGAAGAAATTTACAGCTACAGAGCATGCAAAAACAATTTTGCTATTACAAGGAAAATAAACATTTTACTCGAGCACACTTCGATGAGTTACATTGAGACACGGTAGGCAAAGAAAAGGTGAACCAAAACACTTTCCGATTATTTTTTAATTCGTGATAACGTCTTTTCTGTACGTTATTGCCTGATAAAATACAATCTTCAACATTAGCACATTGTACTAAATACTTTGCTAACTTCATCCTAAAACCGAGAATTGAAATATTTTTCCGAGTTACTTGTTTCTATAACACAATCAAATTTACAAGGCAAGTACTTTTTGAAAACTATACATTTTCAGATTCTTGCAAACAAAGAAAAAATTTCGAAGAAAATATAAAATAGTAAAATCTTAAGAAAATACCAAAAAATCTGTTGGAGGTTCTTCGAAACAATTTGTGACTATTATAAACTGAGTAAATATAATATATTTTTTCGTGGAATTCGGTCTCTTTAATCTTTGTATATGTCTTCTGCAAATAAAATCAATCGTCACGGTCAGAAATTAATCGTTGAAATAAATTCCTCAATCTTTTCCGTATTTAAAAGGAGCAAATAATCGTGAAATGGTCTGCAGCACCTCGGGGGTCACCGGTGACCTCATCATAAATAATGCATAAAACACAATTATAGAACATCGTTTATTAGTTGTAAAAAGAATTTTAACAAAATATGTATCCAATAATAGAAAAATACGTGTAGGTATGTGGCAGCAAACATGCGGAAAGCGCGCGACAATCAACGTGTTAAGAAGGATAAATAGAAGTAGAAAGAGAGAGAGAGAGAGAAGATTAGATGAGTCAGAACGAGATTAGAACATCTCGTTGAGCTCGTAATCCTTTGAACTCCTGTCTCGCTCTGTATGTCACAAAACACGCGTCCCAACGCACTCGATGTTGTTTGTGAAGGGGGATGATGACGGAGAGGAATTAAAAGGGCTACTGGTGTGCGATTGATGCGACACCGACACCGACGCCGACGACGCCCTTTCAATTTAACTATTCTCATCTTTTTCTCTCTTTTCTATCTATCTTCCTATCTATAGGTGTTGTCTCCTTTTAGTTTCCAGATACGCCTTAAACACTGCCAGTCGACCTGGAGCTTCTTCTTCTATCTTTGTGTTTCTTTTTCTCTCTCTTTATTTCGTTCTCTTTGCTATTTTCATTTTATGTCTTTCTTTATCCGAAAGGTAAAACGCCATCTTCTTCTCTTACCGCTATCTCTCTGGTGTTAGCTTCTTATTTTTTTTGTCTATCTTTATCAGTTCGCTTTAACTAACCTCGTACGGATTCGAAGTCGATCGTAAGTTGCTTGATTCATTCTTTTTTTTATCTCTAATTAAACACATAGCATTTTTTTGTACGTGTAGGTAACCTAAGTGGATATTCAATTAACCTTAGCGATGCGTGTTCTCAATTTATAAACTTAATAATAAATTTTATAATTTATAAACTTCGCGTATAGGTTGGGGATTGCGTAAGACTACAACCTCGAATTTATCTCTCTCTCTTTCTCTCTCTTTCTCTCTCTTTCACTTTCTAGCTACTTTTTACTATATTTTTCTCTCTTGTTACCTTTCTTGGTGGAAGTAATTTTCGTTCTATTATGTAAAGGTTTGATTGTTCAAATTCATGCTTTTCCTAGCTTGTTGCTTAAAAAGTGTACGCCAGGTGTTAAGTAACGCCGTGTGGTTATTATAAATTTACGTATAAGTAGGGGAATTTTACGATACACTGTATAAATATTAAAATTGTTATTCTTTTTTGTATTCTCATGTTTCCTGTAAAAAGAACAATTTATACAGATAGATTATAAAAAGAAACAGACAGTGTGTATGTGTGATACAATTTTTGAAGGTATACTTCTCTCAGCCTGTTTTAAAAGAAATGATGAGAGTGAATTTTTACGATGCGTGCGCACCCCGACAAAACAAACTTCCGAAAGTGATCAACGTCTTTTGGTATTTACAATGCACGGGCAAAGCGATTTCCAATTTACGGCATAAGGTAATTCGATATGTCTCTTTTACATTTACTGTGGACTGATATCTATATTTTTATATTTTTTCAATACTAAAGAACGAGCGTGGCTTGACGAGGATTTCCTTAAAAATTCGTGTGGCACTCAACGTGTTTGTTGAACGACCGACGCCTTGTATCGGTACTCCGGTGGTTTTCTTGTCGTTGAAAATGCACTTATAGGTGGATGTTGGGAATCGTTTATTTATGAGGAATGAGGATAGGTGAAAATAAATTAAAATATATTTTTTGAGCCCAGTCAGTATTAATAAGTACAATTTATTTAGCTCGTTGCAGGGAAAAGCTTTCGGCATAAAAACCCTGGTTGAAATACAGTTGATGATGATGTGTCGCTGGCTTGCCTATCGGCAGCTATCGATGATGATGATATTCCAAAGGAAGAATATAATTTTGACCACGTGCCTTCTTCCTTTGTTCCTTTGTTCCACTGATGTAATAGTAGCGCAGTAATGTAGCTCTCTTGGATGTGATCGCTCGCAGGTCTCGTGGTAGAATAGCATTTAAGCGTGAAAGCTTTTATAGAAAAAGACGATGCAACGCGCAGACCAATTACTGAAAAGTTAGATAACGTAGCTGTGATGCATATGATTGGAGTAATAGAAATGGTGGGAGAACGCGTGCTAGAAGAAAGAAAGCGCCCTGCAAGGAGCTCGCTGCGCTCCTTTGTTACACCGTAACTAAGATGTTTCTTTGTCGCTATATCTCGGCACGCGTCGATACGTCTCGAAACGTCTCGAAATGATTCTCACTCACTCGCTTGCGTAGAATTACGCAACAGTGTTAACGATCTATGTACGATCCGTAAAGATTGCAAATTCTTAGCGTAAATTCGAAATACGCGCCTCAATCATTTTGAGATTATCGAAGTAAGAATATTCTTTCTTTGTGAGAATATTGAGAATATAGAAATGTTGTTATCGCCCCTCCCTACTCTTCAAACCATTGCAAAGCACGCACTGCTGGCTCTTCAACGAAGACACCCGTCCTATTCTTACAATAGTTTATTGTAATTATTACATACAATGGTGATTGATATTAGTGAAACTGTCAATATCTTCAAAAATATCTTCGAAAACATTGATTATTTGTGAATATAGTAATAAAAGTCTTTTTTAAAGGTAAGTGAGGTATGTATTATTATTATTAGTTTGTTGAAGTTAACTGAGGTATGTATTATTATTTATTCATTTCTTGAGGTTAACTGAGGTATGTATTATTATTTATTAGTTTTAATTCGTTTCATTTCTTCTCTATAGTGATCATCAATTTAGGTTGAAAATGAATGAACCGGATAACATGCTGTGCGATTTTTGTTAAGCCTTAACCATATGATGACAATTTTCTGATTTCAATCTAAGTATACCGATGAATTACAAATCGTTCTCTTTATCCTGATATTATAACAGACAATAGTAAGTAGAATATATATAAAGTAATGTTTTGTATATGTATTATATTGTTTTTTAATTCAATTTATGTGCTCTGCTTCTCTATTTTTATTTTTTATATTTCATACATTAACTACTTTCTTAATTAACTTGAGCTAAGTATGCGGCTTTACATTTTTTATTCCAATCAAAGACCGCTACACACCCTAGGAAGACTCCATTTCAGCATCGGATCTATGCATATAAATTTCATTTTCCAATGAAGTTAACGATATAAAAATTTCTTTTAACTAATGTCTTCTTCATAGAGGATTCATGTGAATTATTATGTGAATAGAATTCCTCCACAGTTGCATGAATAAGCAAGACATAAATCTATTAAAAAGTAAAAATAATAATCTTGCTTCTAAAAGAAACAAATATTATAATTCTCTTGAAAATTCTTTTAAAAAATATTTATTCAGAGCATTAGAAAACTTATTCTCTCCGCATAGATGATCAATCATTTTATTGGAAGAGAGAGCGCATTATTTTCAACAATGATAAGAAGAAGCCGACGATACTGAAATCATGAAAGATTTTGGAAGACATCGTCTCCTTTTTATTTACACTGGAAAAAAATAATATGCATTATTATTTTTTCAACAGAATTAAAAAAAGAATGCATTTTTGTTATTTATAAATTATTTTTTACAATAGTTCTTATTAAACTATAATCTCTTGCAGCTTTTTGTTCAGTATCAGTATATATTTGAATTTTTGTTTCAGTTTTTGAGATTTCTAAAACTAATAAAGGGAAGTGTAATGCCTATTACTATCGTTATAAAAATGTTCCTAAAAGAAAGTGTCAATAACAAACAAACATGGAACGTTGTAAGGCGTATAGACTGTAAAAAAACATACATAAGTACTCACGCTAGTTTCTTTTTTTTTTTTAATAAACATTAACAGTAATTTAAATTTTCTATAAAAATAATTCCACCACTTATTTTAACACTATTTCTAGCACGGTTTTTATATAACTATTTTAACCGAAAGGTTTCTATTTACACCTTTATTAAAAATGGAGTTATAGAACAAGAAATTAAGTTTCATTTACATTTTTTGAATAAAAATATGTAATATTGATTCTACTGTGATATGATTCTATTGAAAGCAAATATTTTAGGAATCAGTTGAATATAGAATAACAAAAAGTAAAAATTTTTTAAATTGTTATGTTTAAATTGTTTAGATTTTATTTAAGAAATACGTAGTTGTTTCATGAAATATCAATATTAACTAAAATCGTAAACGTTCAAATTAAAGTGTGATCTTTTATTTGAAAGTGTGCAACGCAAATATTTTTAACAAAAAATGGATTTTGTAATTTTGCAAATCTATTGATTTTATCAAAGTTTAAAGCGGTGCCATGCTTTATATTTTAATGATCAAATTATTACAAAGTTTTGTCAATAATTACATAAATTATGGAGTATCGAATTGATTATTTTTTCATTCGTCTCTCTATTCCTTTTTTCCACGTAAATCTGCCAGGGAAATAGATTTAAAAATATCCCAACGGGTTAGCCGTATCGAATCGTACTAATTTCTTTCTTTATCTAACTGATCAATATCCGAGTCTTCATATTAGAATAGAAATCTTAGTTCTTTCAAAAATCACGTCGGTCATAATATTATCTTTTACATTTTTTACAACTCGTACAATAATGTAAATTATAATAGTTCGATTACTATAAACCATTTGTTGCGTATCCCACGCAACGAGTGAGTAGGGCGAAGCACCTAGGCGCGTACGGCCCTGCCAAAGCGTTAGACGCGTGCGACAAAGCAATATCGTTGTTTTTAGTGGTAACCACGGTAGCGCTAAGATGCCTGCAAGGGCTCTTTCTTTATTCTAGCTCGCGTTCTCCCACTACATTTATCACGCCAATCATATGTATCGACAGCCGCGTTATGCTCGGACTTTTCGGTGATTGGTGCAGCATTGCATCGCCTTTTGGTATAAAAGCCAGCGCGTTTTTGCGCCGGTTGTCACTTTGGATTCATCGCTCGAGATTCATCTAGCTGAGACTTGCGAGAACTACTTCAAGGAGAATTCTTTGTATTGCGTAATACCATATCATCTAAGTTCGGCCAGCGACAAGGGACAAAGGCGGTCCTGCACTTGGCCAGAATTATCCGGATTTGTGGATTCTTCTTCATCGTTTTCAACCAGGGTTTTTATGCCGAAAGGCTTTTTCCTGACGAGCCAAATAAAGCGTACTTTTTAGTACTGATTGGGCTCAAATAAAGTTGTTATTGTGTTCTTTATTTTCCTATCCTCCTTCCCATTAATAAGGAATCTCGATATCACTCGTAAGGGCATTTTTCGATTCACTACTATCCACTGGAGTACCGATTAAGGCATCGGTCGCATCAACATTTTGGTCCTTCGAGCCGGATCGAGGGAGCTTCCTCCCCACTCTTCGTCCGGCGTCTATTGTGCATACAGTCTTCTTCGACGGAGGAGAAAGAGGCAACGGAAGACTTCCGATCGAGCAACAAAGGAGGTATTGCATCATCGCTACAAGCCGAGAAGCTTCTATTGTTCCGGTGCGTGAGTACGCTGCACGGGA
Organism: Polistes fuscatus; assembly: GCF_010416935.1. NCBI lineage: Eukaryota > Metazoa > Arthropoda > Insecta > Hymenoptera > Vespidae > Polistes > Polistes fuscatus. The sequence continues at coordinate 33,159 of NW_025113026.1, forward strand.
CGCCTTATTCAGAGGATTCACGTGAATTTTGTAATTTCTGTTGCTTGATCATTCTTCGAAGTTGTATTTTTCCCCCTCTTTTCTCTTCTTAATTTTGCCTTTTGTCGTGAAAATGCCTCGTTCGAGTAGTGCACGTGGTGATTTTGAGCGCGTTATACGTAGATTCGAGTATGTAAAGAAAGAATTCGCGCAATTTCAAAAGGCGGTGAGCGAGATAGATCATACCAACCCGCGCGATATAATGAAATTAAAGCTTAGAATTTCCAAAGTTGATAAGAATGTGGCAATATTAGAGGAGTTGATAGAAAAGACTTCCGGTGAAACGATGGGAACGCTGGTTGACGAAATTCACAATCATGTCGAGTCAGTCATCGACGCCAGGGCGGAGGCGGAATTGATCATTAATAGAGCTGAATCGGTAGCCACTTTAGACACAAATGCGCCTACTACGAATCTATTGTCTCCAGTTAGCACTACGGTTAGCAATCCGTCCGTAGATAGCATTTACAGAGTACCGGCGGTACAATTACCTCGTTTTGACGGGCAGCATGAGGAATGGCCGAGTTTCGCGGACACGTTTCAATCGGTGATAGGAGATAATCCCGCGATTCGCGATATACAAAAATTTGCATATTTGAAATCATGTTTATCGGGACCGGCCGCGGAGAAAATAAGAGTTTTGGAAATTACCGCGGATAATTATCCGATTGCGTGGAAGACCTTAGTCGAGTGCTATGACAATCCGTTAATATTAATAGATAAGCACGTACGAGCTATTTTAGAGGGTCCCCCTATTGACAGTGAATTTCCCTCGTCTTTAATTGCCGCGTCCGATGCGCTAAGCGCAAATTATAGGGCTTTAGTAGCGACTAAAAAAGTGTTTGTCGATCAATTTGCTATTGCCGCACATCTTTCGCGAGTGGATCCAGCAACACGGCTTCAATGGGAACAACGGTATTCCCGAGATGCTTTACCGACGGTAGACGAATTTGTGATATTTTTGCGCGATCGGGGAAATGCGCTAGTAAACTCCCAGCCGGCAGAACATTCTAAAAGAATTAACAATAGCAGAAGGAACGCACCGTTAGGACCCGAGAGAAATTTTCGCTCAAGGAATTTGATGCGTAACGAGCCGCGGTTTAATTCTCCGCGAAATTGGCCGCGGATTTCCGACCGAGGACAAGTTCAAGCGTATTCCACAAGCGCGACTGTCTCGTGTGGCATATGTCGCGAGAGGCATAACGCATCGGAGTGTGAGCAGCTACTGAGAGCCGAGCCCGAGGAGCGCAGAAGAATCGTGGTTAACGCCAATTTGTGTTGTAATTGTTTACAAGCTGGTCACCGCGTATACACATGTATTAAGAATGACTGCTGCAGTAAGTGCAACGGCAGGCATCATGAGTTGTTACATGTGAGAGAGGCCGTTGCAGAAGGTGCAGCGGCGGGCATCACGAATTGTTGCGTTCGAACGGCGTCGGCGGTGCAGAATGCACATGTAGAGCTCCATCACTCGCAGGCACCCGCGCTGTTACTAACTGCAGTGGTGCATTTGCTGGATCGCGACGGCAGGCCGCACGAGTGTCGTGTGCTCCTGGATTCGGGTTCCGAAGCACATTTCTTAACGATCCGGTTCGCGAATCTTCTGCGAATAGCCAAACGGGACGTGAATGTACCCATTTCTGGCGTAAACCAAACGGAAACTAGAGTCAAACAGGCAATATTAGCAACGTTGAAATCGCGAACAGAAAATTACGCGTTAGAATTACAATTCTTATTATTACCCACTGTAACGAATAGGTTGCCTTCGCAACGAATTCCGCAAGAAGAATTGACTATACCGGCAGGGATCCAATTGGCAGATCCCAAGTTTTATGAGCCCGCGAATATCGACGCGATTCTCGGTGTCAAGATTTTTGCTTCACTATGGCGCGCAGGTCAAAGCATTAGGTTGAATGAAAATTTAATAGCACAAGGAACTGTACTAGGATGGCTCGTTATGAGCACAGGAAATACGCGCACTCCGCAGAGCGTTAATTGCCACACGGCCACGGTAGATTTGAACTCACAATTGGAAAAATTCTGGAAAATTGAGGAAGTAGCTGAGAGTAGTATTAGGTCGCACGAGGAAAATTTGTGCGAAGCACATTACAGAAGCAACACGCGACGGGATGATACTGGCAGATATATAGTGAGATTGCCCTTTAAGGAAGAAAATCAGTTAGGAGATTCGTATACGAGCGCGTTACGAAGATTTCACGCATTAGAGCGATCATTATCGCGCAAACCGAAAATTAGAGATGAATATATTAAATTCTTATCCGAATATGAAGAACTAGGGCATATGACAAGGATAGAAGGGGGACCCCAGACATCGATCGTTCGTCTAATCCCTCGCTTTCAACGTGCTCTCGAGCTCCAGTACTCTTAGCTACTTGTAAAGCTTTTGCCATATCTTTAAATGGATCGCTTAAGCTAGTACGTCTTCTCATTGATCCTGGATCGGAGTTGACTTTAGTCTCTTCTAAAATCATAGATAAGCTAAAGCTTAGCCGTTCTCCAGGAAACATTCCTATTCAGGGTGTGGGTAGTACATCTCCAGGAGCGACCCAAGGTCAAGTGTCCTTGGTTCTCCAATCGACATACTCGTCATCTCAGGTTCACCTTAAGGCATTCATTTTGCCAAAAATCACATCTCAATTGCCGTCGTCTGTAATATCGGAGCAAGACTGGCCTCATCTCAGATCTCTTAAATTAGCTGATCCTGACTTTCTCACTCCAGATCACATTGACATTCTCATTGGTGCTGATAATCTGAGACGAGTTCTCAAGTCCACTCGGCTTGTTATGGGAGGCGACTCAGAACCTATAGCCTTCCACACGAGGTTTGGTTGGGCAGTTCTAGGCGCAACTTCAGACTCGAGCAAGGTCGATCCTCTCAAAATCTGCCATGCCATCTCTAACGATTCTCTTGACAAAGCTCTCACAAAATTTTGGGTTCAGGAAGAAGTCTCATCTTCCCCCGCATCAACCTTGACTCTCGCTGAATCGCAATGCGAGCAGCACTTTGTTAATACGCACTCTCGATTGCCAACTGGTCGTTACATGGTTCGTCTGCCATTCTCAAAAGACATATCCACCCTCGGGCATTCAAGGTCTCTTGCCATGAGATGCCTTGAAAGACTTCTCAAGAAATTCGAAACCGATAGGAATTTCAAGGAGACCTACTCTGGTTTTCTTAAAGAATATGAGTCTTTAGGACATATGGTTCCTTTCCTCTCAATGCTCCTGAGCCATCTCAGGCGTTTTATCTCCCGCATCACGGAGTTTGGCGCGAGCAAAGTTCCTCCACAAAACTGCGGGTAGTTTTCAACGGTTCAGCCAAGTCTTCAACCGGTATCTCTCTCAATGATCTTATGCACACTGGTCCGAAGACTAAAACGGACATTTTCGATGTACTGCTGTGGATCAGGCAACACAAGTACATTTTCATAACAGATATTGTTAAAATGTTCCGCCAAATCCAAGTACATCCCAAAGACCATGACCTTCAACGAATTCTCTGGGTCAATGAATCATCTCAAGTTCAGGCATATCAGCTTACATCTGTCACGTATGGTACTCGCTCAGCTCCTTATCTAGCCTGTCGCATTCTTAAACAGCTAGTTGAGGATGAAGGTCATAATTATCCTCTTGCAGTAAACCCTATTCTCAAGGGAAGTTATGTTGACGACATATCAGGGGGGGCAGAGACTATTGATCATCTCAATGCAGTCGCATCTCAGTTAGAGGACATGTGCTCCTCCGCCTGTTTACCACTCGACAAGTGGAAAAGTAATTCCCCCAACCTCACTCGTACCTCTCTCTCACAGTCTGACAGCTCGCCTGTCCATTCGTTTGATGATAGCACACCAAGATCTTAGGCATCTCCTGGAATTCTCAGAAGGATGTGTTTACTTTTCACGGTACCATCTCTTTTCACCAAGCGGTCACGAAACGCATCATTCTCTCAGAAGTTGCTCAATTGTTTGATCCTCTTGGACTCCTCTCTCCGGTAGTGATCAAAGCGAAAATTCTAATGCAACGACTCTGATTGGAAAAGGTTGGCTGGGATGATCATCTCACTCCAGATATCGTTCACGAGTGGTCTCAGTTTAGGCAACATCTCTCTCAATTATCAGTCATAGAGACTCCCCGATGGATAAACCTCTCGTCAAAGGCAACCTCAATACAAATCCATGGATTCTCAGACGCCTCTCAACTTGCGATGGCAGCAGTTATATATATTAAGGTGTCGTATGCAGACTCATCCTCAGTAGTCCGTCTACTCTGTGCTAAGACTAAAGTAGCTCCTCTCAAGAGGTTGACAATTCCTAGGCTTGAACTCTCAGCAGCGGCCCTGTTAGCCAAGATGACCGGAAAAGTAATTAGACTTCTCGACCTCTCGGACGTTCTCACTTTTCTGTGGTCTGACTCTTCTGTGACCCTTGCATGGGTCAAAAACAATCCTATGAGATGGAAGGAATTCGTAGGCAATAGAGTAGCCGCTATTCACGTGTCCGTACCCCATGTTCATTGGAAATTCATCTCCGGAAAGCTCAATCCAGCTGACTGTGCATCTCGTGGGCTCATTGCATCTCAACTCATTGATCACCCACTATGGTGGAGTGGTCCACCATGGCTTTCTCAGTCGCCAGAATTTTGGCCCTCGTCAATGCCACCCTCACCGGAAGAGGATTTGGAGGAACGCCCTGGCATCTCACTTGCCCTCTCACAAGCCCAACCTCTAGTTTGGGACCTCGTTGACCTTCCTCAATCATCCTCTTTTCATAGGCATCTCACTAAACTCCTTCGGATCACTGAACTCATTCAGAGGGCAGTCTCGTGCTTTAAAAAGGTTCCTGGCTCGAGTTTGTCCGCATCGCCATTGAATCCAGCAGATCTGGAGAAGGCTAAAACGTTCTGGACACGCGCGACTCAAGAGGCGTATTTCTCACCAGAGTTGAGAACGTTGTCGGCAGGTCAATCTCTCCACAAACGTCACGTTCTGACACGACTCATGGCCTTTGTCGATCGTGCTGGAATTCTCAGGGTTGGTGGACGGTTGCAAAATTCTCAGCTGGATGAAGATAGTAAACATCCAGCAATACTACCTCGTCAGTCAAAATTCACCAAACTAGTCATCTCCGATGCTCACGCCAGAACTATGCATGGAGGAACTCAGCTGACGCTCTCCTACATTCGAAGGACTTTCTGGATTATTGGAGGTCGTGCCCCAGTGAAGTCCTTCCTCAAAGATTGTCTCACTTGTGCTCGAATACGTGGAGTGAGAGCTCAACAACTAATGGCTCCTCTACCGGCATCTCGAGTGACACCATCTCTTGTGTTCGAGACTACAGGGCTTGATTACGCCGGGCCAGTAACAATGAAGACCTTTCAAGGCAGAGGTGCAAAGTCCTTCAAGGGTTGGATAGCAGTATTTATATGCTTCTCTACCTCTGCCGTTCATCTTGAGGTAGTTTCTGACTACACCACCGAAGGATTTCTCAAGGCATTTCGCCGGTTCACCAGCCGTAGGGTATTCTAAAAACGCTCAGAAGCGACTGTGGTACCAACTTCCAGGGGTCGAACAAGCAGCTTAAGGATCTACTCTCAGCTGCAACGAAGGAATCTCTCAAGATCCAAAGACTTCTCGCTAATGATGGCACTAACTGGATCTTCAATCCTCCAGCAGCACCACATATGGGCGGAAAATGGGAGGCGGCGGTGAAATCTATTAAGTATCATCTCAAACGAACTATCTCGGATACATTGCTAACATTCGAAGACTTCTCCACGTTTTTAGCTCAGGTTGAAGCGGTTCTTAATTCTCGACCTCTCAGTTCTCTCTCGGAGGACCCTGATGACATCAGAGCATTAACACCAGGGCATTTCATCAGAGGGGAGGCATTGACAACTATCCCCGAGCCTTCTCTAATAGACATCTCAAATTCCAGGTTATCTCACTTTCAGCGGATTCAAGAGCGCTTCCAGCAATTTTGGAGAAGGTGGTCGACGGAATGTCTGCAAGCGCATCAGACCACATCCAAATGGCAGACATCGCAGAACGATATCAGGGAAGGGTCTCTTGTCCTCATCACCGACGAGCGACTTCCGCCCTCGAAATGGCCTCTCGCCAGAGTGATAAAACTACACATCTCGTCATGTCAAATTCTCGATTCACGCTCGAGAATTGGGGGGGAGAATGTTCGAAAATTGCGCCTCTCAAATTAGATGACAGCACCTCTCGGATAGCATGATTAAGACGCCGCCTGTTATCATCGAGAAGAAGACATATCGATTGTTCTTATTGATCAAGGGATCACGCCACTTAACGTGTAAATAGATCATTGGTCCCTTGTGGCGTCATCCTCTGCGTGTTATTCTCTTATTGGTTTTGTTGTTCTCTCTTCCTAGCGTGGAACGCGCTAATTGGTGTATCGTTTTTTTTTCTATCTTCCGCTCTGTTCCTCGACTCGAACCGAAAAGTGACGTGGTCCAGGTAGAATCGTTTAATAAGTTAATCTGTGCGGACGTACTTTTCGAAATCAAAAATAATTGTGCATCATCTCCTTAGACTACATCTCTCTTTCTTCTCATCTCTCAACGTTCCATCTCTCACCGTTCCATCTCTCATCGTTCCATCTCATCTAATTCTTTTTCTTTTTCTTTTTTTTCAACGAGGCCAGCCTTGTGTTGGGTCTTTCTTACTGATCATCTCTTTACACTATCTTTCACTTTCATTAACGAAATATCAGGTAAATCTATTAACCTCTGACCTCTCATTCTTGTCTTACTCGTTTCATTAATTTTTATCCATTCTCATATTAAATTTATTATTACCTTGCTAACGACTTCTCGTACTACGTACTTCCGGCACACGTGGCGTGATATCCGGTACATGTGGCGTAGTCCATATATTACTAGTTATTAAATCATATTATAATTTTGCTATCTCTATTTCTTTTGTTCACAAATTTTAATAAATCTCGTTACATACGAACTCTATCAGAAATTAAAATAATACAGTCCACTTGCCTATCTCGTCCGTCTATTATCCTTGTTCTTAATACTATCCGATCTTTCTCTTCGCTCATCTCTATCCCAACTAGTTATTTCTCGAACAATTCACACCGGTGATGTTTCGGTATATTTAGATGATTTCCTTGTAGCGACTGAAACAATAAAACATCATCTTGGTTATTAGAAAGAGTTTTTAAGTTGCTCGTCGCAAATAAGCTCGAATTACGTTTAGATAAATGTCGTTTCTTCCAGACGAAAATAGATTATTTCGGATATACGGTGACGTGCGACGGTATTAAACCGATGGATAACGGGCTCGATGCGGTAAAGAGATTCCCGATCCCGAGGGACGTCCGGGACGTACAGAGCTTTTTAGGTTTGTGCTCTCACTTCCGTAAATTTGTAGAAAATTTTTCAATTATTGCCAAACCTCTTTACGACTTGGTTAGGAAGGATGTAAAATTTCGATTTGGGGACGTCGAGGAATAAGCGTTCACAAAACTTAAAGAGAAACTAATGCACCCGCCGGTATTAGGTATTTATTCACCACGTGACGAGACAGAATTGCATTGTGACGCGAGTAGTATAGGTTTTGAGGCGATTTTATTGCAGAGGAAGTCGGACCGTAGATTGCATCCTCTTTTTTATTTTTCTAAAAGAAAGTCCGAAACTGAGTCGAAATATCACAGTTTCGAGTTGGAAACACTCGCGATTGTCTAAGCGTTACATTGTTTTCGACCGTACCTGTTGGGTATCAGATTTAAGATTTTTACCGATTACCAGGCGTTAAGCCTAACATTAAATAAAAAGGAAACGCACCCTCAGATAGCGCGATGGGTATTAGAGATGCAAAGTTATGATTATGTACTTGAACACCGATCTGGTTCACGTATGCAGCATGTAACGCGTTAAGCCGGCAAGTATTAGTTGTAGAAGATAAGTCTTTCGATAAGAACCTTGCTTTGTGCCAGGACGACGATTCTGTGATAAAAACGATACGTAGTGAGTTGGAACGAACCGAAAGTAAATTTTATGAGTTACGGAACGATTTGGTATACCGTAAGCATCACGATCGGATTTTATATTATGTATCCGCGGTGTTAGAAAAAGCCGTCATATTTAAGTACCACAACGAGATGGGACACGTTGGCGTCAGTAAGACAATGGAAAATATTTGAACAGTTATTGGTTTCCGGGAATGAAATCAAAGATCAAAGAGCACATTAAAGGCTGTCTAAAGTGCGTCGCTTTCACGCTGGATTCAGGGAGGTCCGGAGGCTTGCTGCATTCAATATCAAAGGATGACGTACCGTTCGGTACGTACATATAGACCATTTGTCGCTAATATCCCAAACAGCTCGTTCGAAAAAACGATATATTTTTGTAATTGTGGATGCTTTTACTAAGTATATAAAATTGTATACAACAAGGACTACGAGTACGTCCGAGGTATTTAAGTGTCTTACTTTGTCTTTTACCAATATAGTCGGCCAGCGCGTATCATATCTGACAGAGGAAGTTGTTTAACCTCCAATGAATTTAAGAATTTTATGAAAGTTAATAACGTGCAACATGTAAAGATCTCTACAGCCTCGCCACAGGCGAACGGTCAGGTTGAGAGGTATAGCCGAACCATTTTACCAATGATTGCGAAATTAGCAAACGAGAGGAACGTGCGTTGGTATGATGTATTAAGTGATGTGGAGTTTGCATGCAATAATACTGTATCTGAGACAACGAAAAAATGCCCAAGCGTTTTGCTATTTGGTGTGCGTCAGCGGGAAAAGTTGTGGATGAATTGCGCGAGGGAATGGAAGCCCATGGATGTGTCGGTAGAAGGCGAGATCTCCAAGCGTGCGTAAGCGGGCGGATGAACGTATCCAACGAGCTCAGGAGGCGAATAGACGTGTTAACGACAAAAGACGTGAGGTAGCGAAGCAATACCAAGTGGGCAACAAGGTAATGGTAAGGAACTATAATGCTACCCCGGGTATATCCCAGAAATTGATACCGCGCTTTAAAGGCCCTTATCAAATCGAAAGGGTGTTAAGAAACGACGCTACGTTGTGAAAGACGTCGAGGGTTTCCAATTAACGCAAACGCCGTATCTTGGGACGTGGGAAGCTCAAACATGCGACCATGGGTACCCGCGTAGAAAGAGACTAAAGAAACATATTATTTTCATTTTTTTTTGTTAATCTTAAAAGCGTGCGAGTTCGGAGGCCGAACTAAGTCAGGATGGGCGAGCTGTAACGGAGTAATATTTGTTTAGGATAAGATATAGGATAATCTAATCTTAGTTTGTATAAGATAGAATAGAGAATTTATGGCACTATAGAATCCGTAAGATAGGGTCCTCTTCAGAAAAGGATATAATATTTATTTGTGATCAAATAACGTCTGGTGATCTAGACTGTGGAGATTTCGAGAACGCTTTGTACGCACTCCTACTCTGAGGTGTTACGTAGATTTGAAAAAAGACGGTTGATGACCAATAATGGGTCGGAAAAAGGACTAGGACCGCCTTGCGTCCCCCTTTCCCCCTCCTTCGGCGGTAGGACTGATGCATAAGAAAAGAGGAGTTATTCTTATGATTGCACTGGAGTTATGTCTTATGATTAAGTGTTAGGAAGTCTTATGGTATTATGTCGAGGTATTAAGTGGTCGTATTATGTAAAAGTGTTATGTGGCCTTATTGAGTTTTATGTCTTATGTCTTACGGTTTTTACGTCTTATGTTTTCTTACGTTATGCTTATGTAATTACGAAGAGTTATGTTTAAGTGATTTTATGTACGATTAAATATATGTGTATTCAACCTTTTAATCCTGACAAACTGTTATCTAAATAATAACGCCCTTTAACCCTTTCATCTAGATCGAGGAACGGTCGTTTAAAGATTCGAGTTGTTCCGGAGCATCAGGACTACTAAAGAATTATCTTGTCACCTGACGCTTCATCGGAGCTGGTGGAATTCCGACTCAATACGGTCACTTATGGCACCTACCTGGCCATTCGCACCCTATCGCAGCTGGTTTAGGATAAAGGTACGCGGTTCCCGCTCGAAGCCCGTTGTTTGCAGACAGAGACATATGTCGACGATATCTTCGCGGGAGCGGACGACATATTGGCGGTGGTTAGAAAGAGGGTAGAAACTGTAGAGCTTTTAGTTTCTGCTGGTATCAAACTAGATAAGTGGGCCGCGAATTATCCAGAAGTACTTCTAGATTCAGTAAGACAGGTCGCGGAGAAATCGATCGAGAATGACCAGACGGTTAAAACACTAGGCGTGCGCTGGGTTCCAGAACAGGACGAGTTTATGTTCGACGCAGCTAGCCTGGCTGACATGGCTGCCGCTCATACTAAAAGATCGGTTTTATCGAATATCGCGCGTTTATTCGACCCCTTAGGATGGCTTTCACCGATTACAGTTGTTGCCAGGATATTAATGCAGCACATGTGGCTGTTGAAATGTGATTGGGACGCGCCGTTACCGTCGGAAATCCGTGAGGGTTAGTATAGATATTGCCAAGGGTTAGATACATTGCCGTGTATATCAGAAGGGAGGTGGCTAGGAAGTACCTCGAAATCATCTTGTCAGATATAAAGGATGAGAAATAAAGAAAAGAAACTTTCTCTTCGAGATTATCCAGCATTTGTTTGTTTAGGCGATACCACGTGAGGAATGCGTCACCCTATGTTTCGTTTCATGTTTCGTCGCATGGAAACCACTCGATGCTTCTCGTAAATAAATAGATAAATATTCGAGAGAGACCGATAAGTTTCTGGAACGATGAGAGAGTATAAAAGAGAAGCGTTTCAGTTCGGACCGGGTTCAGTGTAAGTCCAGCTACGGTATAGTCAAGTGTTAGTGTTATATTTTTGTCGACTTAATAAATAGTTACTTCTGATTACAATCACACTCCTAACTATTTTTTACCATATCCATATATAATTTATACATCCTACAGATACACGGTTTCACGGATGCCTCTTCGCGTGCGTACGCCGCAGCGGTATATTTGCGTATTGACGAGGGTCACGGGAAGTTTCGCGTGTCGTTATTAGCTTCTAAATCAAAGGTAGCTCCTGTTAAGACTGTGAGTATTCCTAATTTAGAACTTTGCGGAGCAGCTCTTCTTGTTAACCCTTTGCTACGGCACTCCGTTCCGCGGAAGTAGCGCCACTGAACGAGACACCGCGCTGTGCAGTGTTTCAATGGCATTTTGGAATTCTCTTATGTAGATACTTTTTTGAGATTATGTAACAACTGTTTCGTCATTTTATATGAAAATCATAAAAATGAGTATATTTTGAGTATTCAGAAATTAACATATTAACAAATTTAAGCGTAAGTGTAAGTGTTCACTCGAAACCGATTATATTCGGTGTCCGTACACACAGCACTTCGCGCGGCCGCTGACTATAGTCAGTGTCCGTAAACACAGCACTTCGCGCGACTGTCGACTATAGTCGGTGTCAGTAGCGAAAGGGTTAAGCTTATTCTTCATCTAACTAGCTTAGACTTTCTACAAAAATGTCCAATTTTTGTCTTGTCAGATAGTCAGATCGTGCTTACTTGGCTTCGTAAGCATCCGTGCCATTGGAAAACCTTTGTCGCCAATCGCGTTTCGCTCATTCAAACTCAACTGCTTTCAGCATTGTCCCATGTTCCGACTGAGAAAAATCCTGCCAATTTGGCATTGCGAAGTGTTCCACCGGAAGAGTTAGCTAAGAGCGCTCTATGATGGCAGGGCCCGGCATGGCTTTCCATGCCCTCAGTCCAGTAGCCACAGTCGAGCGAGGCTGTTCGAGTGAACCATGTCCGTTATAGCCTAAATGAGCCCGAAGTCCTGTCCATCGTCCTGTCCAGCGTACTCATCATCATCATCATCACACAGCCATAGTTGTCCACTGCTGAACATAGGCCTCCCGTAACTTTGTCTATCCTTTTCTATCTTGTGCCTCCTGCATCCAATTGTCTTTGAAGCGTTTCAGATCGTCTCGCCATCTAGTAGAGGTCGTCCTCTACTGCGTGTAGCATCTTGTCGTGGTCTCCACTCCAGTAATATTTTAGTCCACCTTCATCCCTCATACGGGCCACATGTCCAGACCAGTTCCACTTTAGGGAAACTATAATTTCAACAGCGTCTGTAAATTTCGTTTGCCTCCTAATATACTCGTTCGTAATCCTATCTCTTAACGATATTCTCATCATAGAACGTTCCATGGCTCTCTGAGCCACTCTTATTTTCCTCACGGAGCTTTTAGTAAGAGTCAGGGTTTCGGCTCTATAGGTCATAACTGGTAGGACAAAGCTTTCAAACACCTTACGTTTGAGGAAAAGGGGGATGTTTTCTTTAAATATATAACCAAGTCGCCCATATGCAGCCCAAGTTAGTGATATTCTTCTTTTAATTTCACAAGTTTGATTATCTCTATCTATTCGTAGTTCGTGGCCGAGATGTTGCGTACTGCAGGCGTCCAATTCTCTGGGTACGAAATCGTCAACCAATAGATATAAGTTCTTCACCTCATTTTATTACCAGTGTTGAGATATCTGACGCTCGAGTGATGGTCATTCGTCTAGTTCAGGCAACAGCGTTCGCGACGGAGATAGGAATCCTGACGGCGGGCAAGAGATTGCCTAAAGGATATCGCCTTTCTAAGTTAAATCTCTTCATGAATGAGGATGACGGTCTCTTACGAGTAGGAGGTCGTTTGGCTAGTTCTTGCTTATCTTTCGATCGGAAAACCTACTAATTTTGCCCCAGAATTCACACCTTAGTCAATTATTTGTGCGACATGCACACTACCAGTGTCTCCATGGAGGTCCAACCCTGACCTCGAGTTATTCGAAGTGCCAAGTTTGGATATTAGGCAGAAATCGGCTAGTTAAGTCGACTATTCGAGCTTGTATACTTTGTCAACGAGTTAGGCCTCCATTGGCTCATCAGCTTATTGGTGAGCTCTCAGTGGATCAAGTGGTAGGAAGTAGGGCTTTCGTAGGAATTCCGGTCTCGATTATGCAGGTCCGGTACAAGTGCGTATGTCAAAGGGACGCGGAAATCGCTCCAGTAAGGGTTACATTGCTCGGTTCGTCTGTTTTGCTACTCGAGCTATTCACCTCGAACTGGTTAGTGACTTAACCTCTGAGTCCTTCATAGCTGCGTATCGTCGGTTTGCAGGTAGACGGGGTATTTGTCAGAATCTTTAAAGCGACAATGCTACTTATTTCCAGGGGGCTGATAAAGAGCTTAGGATTATGTTCAACCGTGCTTCGGAGTTTTATCAGAGAGTGGCATCTTTTCTTGCAAACGATGGAACGAACTGGAAGTTAATTACACCCAGTGCTCCACATTATGGTGAGTTGTGGGAAGCCGGAATCAAATCAGTGAAGCACCATTTAGAGAAAGTCATAGGGGTGCATACGCTCACCTTTGAGGAGTTATCCACAGTCCTCGTGGAAATTAAAGCATGCCTCAATTCTCGTCCTCTATGGCCGCTAAGTTCGGATACCGACGATCTGGGGGCGCTCACTCCTTCTCATTTTCTCAATGAGGGAGTTTCTACTTTGATTCAGACGCCGATTTACCAAAGCTACCTAAGAACCGTTTAAGTAGGTTTCAGCTTTTTCAGCGAATTCGAAACAATTTCTGGAAATGTTGGTCGAGCGAGTATTGGCACACTTGCAGTGTCGAATAAAATGGAGGGATCCTTGCGAGAACTTCAAAGTAGGTCAGCTTGTGTTAGTAAGGAACGACCGGTACCCCCCCTCAAAATGGCCCTTAGGCAGAGTCAGAGAGGTTCACCCTGGGCCGGATGGTTTGGTTCGAGTGGTCACCGTAAAGACTGCTACTTCTTCACGCCAGCGACACATTGCGCGGCTAAGCCTTCTCAGATTAGCAGACAACCACTTAAGATACTCGATTAACAGCTAGTTTTGGTTCGTCAGTATGACGAAGGCGGGCGGGATGTTCGGTGAAATTAGGGTACTTGACCGTTTGTATTGCGCGCGGAATAGGTTAGATAGCGACGGCGTGGAGACATTAGATTGAGTATATTCACACCCTAAATAGGACCGGTTACGATGGCCTTAGTTAAGTTGTGAGGGCGCGCGGGGACATTAGAAATACATGGTGGACCGCTTTAGCACGTCAGGGACATGCGACTGCGTCTTGAGGTAGGTGGGATGGGAGAGGCGTGCGTGGGACCGTGGTCTCGAGAGCGCACGCAGTAGTCCAGTCCAGTTCTGGATAGCGAGATAAAGAGTGTTATTTCTGAGAATAGAGAGTGAGGCCATATTCACTTTGTTTAAGTAAGAGATGTGGTGTGCTTTGTGGTGCGCTTCCAAGCTACTATCGTGTAAGTATTCAGGGTTGTTGCAGAGACAAAACCATTCAAGAGTGGTTGCAGAGACACAATTATTCAAGGGTTGCTGCAGAGACACAACCGTTTTAGGGTCGTGCAGAGAATCGACCATTCCTTTTACAGAGAGTAGCGGTGTTTCTTACAGGGCTTGCCGGTCTACCAACGTAGGAGAGAATCGCAGCGGCTCAGACTACCTCCTGGTTGAGGATGTTGGCGACGAGAATAACGCCCATTTGTAGGCAGATAACGTGGCTAAGTAGGTTGCGGTACCGTGAATAGTTGTGCGAAAACGTAGGTAAGAGAGCTGACTAGCGTAAGGAAGAAAGAAGTTCCTCGCGACCAAAAGGTGCATGCGTTCTTTGTGTAGCTTTTACAGGGTACTACTTCTTGTATCATTTGTTTGAATAAAGTCTCCATTGTCCTGGCTTTTCTTTAAAGTTCGTGAGAGTTT
>NW_025113027.1:0-45986 GCF_010416935.1 Polistes fuscatus
AAACTTTATTTGCGACATAATTCCTGTCGACTATGTTGTCAACAACATTATTGCTGCCACATGGGACTTTGCACAAAAAACAGTAAGTTTTTTTTTCTTTTCTGAAAAATCTCTAAAATTTGCTTTAAGGTAAACTTTTAAATAATAATTAGTGTAAATAAGAAAGAACTTTTAATGCAGGTACATACCACAGATTATTAATCTCTCTAACAGAAAAGACAAATATTTGCCTGTAAACGAAGAGATTCCAATTTATAATGTTGTTTCCTCAGTTAAAAAATCAATTACATGGGGTATGATGGAAAATTATAAAAAATCATGGGTTTACTGTTCCGACGAAAAAGGTTTTATGGCATTACTTCCTATGGTTTAACAATAATTATTCTTTTCATATTTTTTGACAATTTTTTTGCACTGGATATCAGTAGTTATAGTAGACTCGATATCTTATCTTAGTGGAAGAAAGCCGAGGTAATATCTGACAATATTTTATATTAACAAACGATTTATTATTTGTCGATAAAAAAGAACATCATTAACATTATTGTATATTTTTTAGATTACTTAAAATCTACAAAATATAGAAAAGTTTAAATATGTAATGAATTACTTTACATTTACCGAATGGGAATTCACAAACGATAACGTTTTGAAATTATTGGTCAAGCTATCTCAAGTCGATAAACATAAATTCTCTTTTAATTTTTCTGATATTGATTGGGAATGTTTTTTTAATACTTACATTAAGGGAGTTCGAGTATATTACTTAAAGATCCGATAGAGACGGTTGTCGAATGAAGACCATTTTATAGAAAGTAACTTTTTGACAATGTCTTTTTTATAACAAATATTAATACCAATTTATTATTTATTCTTCTTCTTATTGTTTATTGTTTCCAAATTAACAATAGCTCATTATACGATAAAATGGTTGTTTTATGCCTTAATTCTTTGAATCTTCTTTTCGTTATTATATTTCCTTTTTTCTTCTGTATTTTCTTTCTAATAATCTGTAAAAAAAAACAATAAGGAGATTTTTAATAATTCATTTTTATATAGAATAAGTAGAATTTTTTAAGTTATACTTCTTTTAGCGCGTTTGGGAAAATGTGATGAGAGTGAAAATTTTTTCACAGACATTTTACACATTTTTACACATACATTTTACAGATTTACATGGTAAATTTCGACACTACGAATTTTGTCGGTATTTAAAATTCGCGGCAAAGCGATTTCAAATTTACGGCATAAAGTCGTCTTCTCTTCTTCTTCTCCTTTATTTCTCAAGCGGGTCAACCATCCAAGTACTAATCGTACTCAGCGCTGCATTACTTAAATGATCGAGCGAGAACTAATGCTGTAACCGCGCCATAGCCGTTGACGCATAAAGTAATTTGATATATCTCCTTTATATTTAGCGCGGACTGGTATCTATATTTTGATATTTTTTATTTTTTCTTATATATATATATATGTAGGATTCAATACAAAGATGAATAGAATGTTTCCATGTAAATGCAATAATAGCTGTTTGCTGCTTAAAGGCTATACGATGACTAACATACATGCAACGTACTTACTCATACTATCTCATTTCCCTCACACCATCACAATAAAGGGCGATATTTCTTATGTTTTTTCACTTATTCGAATATTTAGTAACGATCGTTCTCGAACATTCATACTGAACAACAACTTTTTCTTACTCTAAAGGCGTATATATTTAGCAACGATCGTTCCCCAATATTCCTATCTTAACGTTTCTTCTTAAATTTTTTCTATCCCTTCCTAACTGACAAACAACTTTGTTTTTCCTTGAAATACGGATATGTTTAGCAATGATCGTTCTCGAATATTCTTATCTTAATTCATAGCCCCTTTGTCTAATTTCCCTTCCCACATATATAATATATATATAATATATATAATATATATAATTCTAGTGATCCATTCGACTTAGGATGGAACGCCGTAGTTCTTATTTGTTTCAAATTATATTGTTTAGCTATTGCCTTTAAAAGCGAACTAGTAAAGTTCGTTCCCTGGTCAGTGAATGTGGATCGTGGTGCCCCGAAAACATTGCAAACGTTATGGACTAATCCTTCAGCAATATCTATGGACGTAGTTGTTTGTAATGGTGTGGCAATAAAAGATTTAGTGAGTGCGTCTTGTACTGTAATAATATAAATATTTCCTGATTTCGTTTCAGGGAGTGGTCCGACTATGTCCATAGCTATTTTGTCGAATGCTGCTCCCGGTGTATCGGTAAGTACCATTGGTTCTTTGGACTTTACTCTTACTAATTTTTTTAACTGACAACTTGTACAATTTTTGATAAAATCACTTATGTCCTTTTTCAAATTTGGCCAATGATACTTATGCCGAATTTTATTATACGTTTTTGTGACGCATTTGTGTCCACCAATAGGCGAGGAGTGGCATTCGGCAAGGATGCCCACTCGCAGTTCTAACTTAGGAACTAAGATTTGGTTTGTACAAATAGTGTAAAGGGAAAAAAAAACAAGATTGATTGAGAATGAATGATGATAGATCTTCTTCTGGATGCAAGGATTAAAGGGCGTTACTATTTAGATATCAGTTTGTCAGGTTTAATAGTTAAGAGTACACATATATTTAATCATACATAAAATCACTTAAACATAAGACTTCAAAATAACATAATCAAACGTAAGAAAACATAAAGCATAAAAGACGTAACACATAAGACATAAGAACTAATAATCACTCAATAAGAACACATAACACTTCAACATAATACGACCACTTAATATCTCGACATAATACCATAAGACTTCTTAATAATTAATCATAATACATAACTCCAGTGCAATCATAATACTTTTCGAAGCGCAATCATAAGACTAACTCTCTTTCTTATGCATCGGTCCCATCGCCGTCGAAGGAGGAAAGGGTGCGCAAGGCGGTCCTAGTCCCTTTCCAGATCCATTTGTCATCAACCGTCTATCTTCCAAATCTACATAAACACCTTAGAGTGGGAGTGCGTACAAAGCGTTCTCGGAATCTCCACAGTATAGATCGCCAGATGTTATTTGATCGGAAATAAATATTATATTCCTTTCTTAAGAGGACCCTTTCTTACGAATTCTACAGTTCCATAAGTTTTCTATTCTATCGTAAAACAAACTAAGATTAGATTATCCTATAGCCTATCCTAAACTAATATTTACTCCGTTACAGTTCGTCCATCCTGACACAGTTCGGCCTCCGAACTCGCACGCTTTTAAGATTAACAATAAAAAAAATAAAAATAATATATTTCTGTAATTTTTCCGGTCGCAGAAATTCTCTGACAGCGTCTAATTTTTTTGGGTCAGGTTTAACACCGTTCTCTCCGATGATGTGTCCCAGATAGATTACCTCCTGCTTAAAAATTCACACTTATCGGGTTGTAACCTCAAATTGGCCTTACGGAGTCTTTGCGCGAGCTTATCAAATTTTGCCTATGCTCGCTAAGTGACCTTGCGTAAAGAACGACATCATCCGAGTATACAAACATTTCCTCGCCCTGTAAACCGGTCAAGACATGATCCATCAACCGTTGGAAAGTTGCTGGAGCGTTTTTTAAGCCGAAAGGCATTCTAGTAAATTCAAAATGACCGTACGGGGTCGAGAACGCTGTCTTTTCGCGGTCATCCGGATGCATTTTTATTTGGTGAAATCCGGATTTCAAATCGAATGTCGAAAAATATCTTGCCGCGCCGAGTTTGTTTAATATTTCGGTTATATTAGGTATAGGATACGCGTCCCCTACTGTTTTTTCATTTATGTTCCGATAATCAATTACCATCCACCATTTGGGATTTAATTTGGAATCCTCTTTTTTAGGTACAATCCATATTGGAGAATTTTACGGTGAGAGAGATGGTCTAATTATTCCGTCTTTCAGCAACTCAGATGTCTGTTTCCTAACTTCCTCCTTGTGAACCGGAGGGAATCTGTATTGTTTTGTGTACACCGGAACATTGTCACTAGTAACGATCTTATGTTGCAAGATATCGGTGCATCCAAGCGGTTCGCCTGGCAAATGGAAGATATCAGCGTTTGCTGCAATTAATTTTGGAGCAGATTCTGCCTCTTCCGAATTCAAATTTCGAGACGGAGAGGGATTTTACGGATTCTACTCGAGAGGGTGCTAAGGTTAATTCAGATTTCGGATCATCCCTATTCGGAGTTTCATTTGGGGAGGTGGATGCAAAAATGGTATGTACATAATGTTAATATTCGGATTGATCGAAATTGCAGACTTCGGACAAAGTATCGGAGTTATTTGATGCAGAATTCAGAAGAGTACTAATACTAAAATCAAATAGTTCCAATCTCTGAATTGCTAAAGAGACGGGTTTCGAAGTCGTGTTTATAACTTTAAAATATGCTTTCCCGTTTTCGTTTTTAACTAAAGCTTCACCTGCATAGACTCCAGGTGGGAGCTGTAACCGAGGGATATATCCCTCTCTTACTTCAGTGTTCGCGACGTAGCAGTAGCAAATTTGAGACATTCTGGAAGGAATGCAAACACTCTCGTCTGCGACAAACGGAATTACCTTTTCGCGAAATTTGAGACATCCAATAGTATAATCAATAGTAGCAGACTTTGATTGTAGGAACTCGGTTCCCAAAATACCATTCGATTGAATAGGAAAATTTTCCTCTACTAAGTGGAATTTAACGTCCTCCCCAAACATGCGAACTTTTGCAGTGCCAAGCGTGCTATGTCTGTCTTGGGAGATACCCGTTAACTGTACTGTCTCTGTAGCGTCTGTTTCCGTCGTTTTACGTAATACATTAGACTTTATAAGATTAATTTCCGCGCCAGTGTCGATCATCAATGTCACGGTGCCAGTCAGTTCTTGAGAGGTACCAGTGACGTATGGAGCCCTA
This sequence comes from Polistes fuscatus, assembly GCF_010416935.1. Lineage (NCBI taxonomy): Eukaryota > Metazoa > Arthropoda > Insecta > Hymenoptera > Vespidae > Polistes > Polistes fuscatus. The sequence continues at coordinate 4,921 of NW_025113027.1, forward strand.
TTAACCGGTTCGTATTTTATTTGCCTGATTACGACTGTCCCGGGTTTTGTTGCGAAGTTCTTGGACGCGGCTTGGGAGAGGGGGAACGGCGTGCGTCCGCCGCCGGACCCTTCCCGTCGTTTCCCTGGTTCCGATTATTTCGCTTATCATTGTTATATTTTAGTAATCGACACTCGTACTTTCATTGTCCCAATTTTTTACAATAATTACAATGACCTTCTCTTCGTCTCCCCGATTTATTAGATGAATTTGATGGACTTGGTGAACCTCTTCCTGACTTTCCTTTTAGCCAGCAATTATTTTCGTTATGACCCTTCTTTTTGCAGTGCTTGCGGACTATTATTTCTTTTATTTGCCTGATATTCGCGACGCGGCTCCTAAAAGTAGGAGAAGCCGTTCTCCTTGCATCTTCTTGAATTTGTTTGTCAATTCGCAGCAGACAAATTGAGGCTGAACTAAAATCGGTGTACCGTTCGAATCGCAATGCAGTTCGGTAATCTGATGGAAGACCGCGAACGAAGGCATCAAGGCCTTCCTCTTCTATTTTGCGCTCGACAGATCGTTCCAAACGCCCAATCTGCTTTGATTCCTCATCAATTATTGACTGAGTTAAACCACGGACGCGGCTAAAGTAATCAAGAACGTGCTTCTTTGGCCTTTTAAACTCGGTTGCTAGTTGTCCGCGATAGTAATTCGACCAATGTGCTGGCAAGAAAGCATCCTTCAGCTGATCTATTAATTGCTCTACCTTAGTTATTTTCAGATCCTCTACAACCACGTATGCGTGTCCGTTTAATTTTGAAATAAGCAGCCTGGTTAGTGAATTTTCTGTTTCGGCAGAGTAACAAGCGGGCAAAGAATCAAGAGCTTTTACAAGCTCTCGCAAATTGAGAAACCGAGATTTTGTGACAATCAAAACTCGGTACCGCTTCTGTAATCTCACGCAATTTGACCGAAGAATTCATTGTACGCGGAAGAGGAGAGGGCGGACGAGGTGCAGAAACTGCCCCCCTTTAAGTATTCTAATTCACGCTTTAGTCGTTCATTTTCGTTTTTAAATCGTTACTATTTGCAAAGGAGTAATGATAGGTTGACGCGGTGGAATAGGCCGCGGAGAACTAGATCGCGACAAATTTGTCGTTCTCGATACGGTGATTGGTGAGTCTATTGGAGTTCGCGAACGTTTAAATCCTCGAAAGCCGCCAAAATGTTCGCCCACCTACGAATTTCTTCTTCCCTTAATTCTAGTATACGCTCTCTATGTACTAACTCTTTTCTTTGATTTTTAATCTCGCTCTCTTTCTATCTAGTTCCTCCTGTCTTTTATACGTTTCCAACTGTAAATTACTTAACTGTTCTTGGAACAAAATAATTTCTTCCATTCTTTTCCTTAATAATATTCTTTTTCCGCTGTTTCATCATCGAATCCACCCATCGCCCCGTCAGAGATGGGAGAATCAGCCCTAACGCGTGTACAGTCTGACGACATATTAACTGCTATAAAATATTTACCTTTTTATGTGAATTATGGCAACGATACTACATTGAGGATTCGAGCTATATTAAGTTAAGACTCTCACTTCCTTTTTTCAATCCCACCGCTGCCACCAGTTTTAATATATATATCTTCCTGTGACGTCCTAGAAGAGGACTGCCAATTAGTAAAAACAATTTTTACAATTCTCCGATCCGATATCGACTTTCTTGCTGTCTTCTCGGCAAAAAGAATAAATGCCTTATTTTGGGTCAGTCTGTAGAGCCAGTACTTTACCCATGATCTGGGCCAGATGTATAACTTAACCGTTGTAATAGTAAGAGATGATAGGTATACGGAATCAGGTGTGGAAAGGAGCTTAGTTGGTTGGTTCGAAAACAATTCACAGATAGTAACAAATAAAAAAAATTGAACTTTTATTAATGTAATTATTAAAAACAATTATCGAAAATTAACAAAACTCGGTTACAAACGAAGCAAACTTAGTAATAGATGTCGAACTAAAAAAAGTATTGAAGTGGACCAAGCAAAATGTTCCGGTAGACTGACTGCTATTTTATCTTTTTCCTCCGTTTCTCCTGTAATTCCTCTCTATATCTTTTTTTAGTTCAAAGCACTTGTATTAGATATCGTAGTTACCTACAGATCACGTGAGCGACGTGCGATCACGTACTTTGCACGCTTAGATCACGTGATCAGCGCGTTCTCTTTTATTTTCCTATATTACTCTTATAATTTATATGTGTTATATAAGATACAATGAGAGTTGAGAAACACCTACATATCACGCGTTCGACGCGCGATCACGATCTCTGCATGCTTGGATCACGTGATCGACGTGTTTACGACTACGTATGCAACGAGAATGGATCATGTGATCGACGTGTTTACGAGTACATAGCGCAAAAGGAATGGATCACGTGATCGGCGTGTTCTCTTTTATTTTCTTATATTAGTCTTAAAATATATATGTTTTATATGTGTTACAATGAAAGTTGAGAAAACTTGCATATCGAACAAAGTCGTATTTAAGACGTAATACAGGTTTATTCACGAACGACTATCGCTTAATTCCTACTTTATTAAATTTTATTTTTATACAATTATTAACATATATAATACTAAATTATTTATATATTAATAATATTTTATTATTAATATATTTTATTCTTTATAATATTAGAACGATGGTCGTTCATGGAAATGCTTATAAAGTTAAAAAATCGGGTGAAAGTCGTCACTAGGACGTGACACCTCCCCTCTTAGAGAGAAGCAGGGAATTTTTTTTTGTTAATTATCTGAAAACATTTTCGTTTATTCCTGTAATTGTTGGCTAATTATTTCAGTGTAAAGAAATATTTTTATAAATTTGTCTAAATTTTACTCGAAAAGTTTGTGACGAGAAAAAAAAATTTATAATATAAATAAACATTCTTATGTTTCGACTTCAATATGTCAAGTATATATTTATAAATTAGTACGAACTTCTCGATTTAGTAATCCATGTAATCCCTCGAATTGCTGATAGACGAATTTTTTTATATATTATTAATCAATATTATTATATTATTGTAATAATCTTATACGATATATACTATTATTTAAAGATATTTATAAATATTATGTAAGATAAAACATGTCACACACACACATTTATATATATAAGAATATTTATGAAAATTAACAAAAGCAAAATGTACTGATATATTATTAGTCGATTATAAGTATATGCTAGAACTTATGTAATAAAGTATAATATAATTATAGAATTATACAATAGTAAACGAAAAACTCAAATATTATTGTTCTATATTATCAACAGAAAATTTTAAACGAAATATTTATCGCAATATGATTCACAATGAAATAGTATAGCATTTATAATAAATACTACTTGCCAATTTCTTTAATGTGCGTGATTCGCTACGAAAAGTGCAGAATCGCCGGAAGCACCTGTAACACCTCTCGCGTACTTGCCAAGTGCCGATTCGCTGTTGGCCTTAGTCCTCTTAATAAGATCTTAAAATTCTACACATTTATTTCAATTTTTATTTATGTGGTAAAGAATTTGAAGAGTTTTAAGACTTTCGGTCTATATTGTATCTTAATAACCACGAGTAAGTTAATATTAAGTTTGAAATGCTTACCATTGTTTTCTTTCATTTTTTCTGGTAATTGTTCCATGTGGATGAAAAGTTTTTGTATCCTACTCGGTACCAACATTTTTATTCCTACTGCTGATAATATGGACTTGAACTAATCCTTCTAGTAATAACCTCCAGTCTCTGCTCCATTTAAGCGTTCCATTGGAACACGATGTAGAAAGTCGGCTAATAATATTGTAAGATTCTTCATACTGGTAACCATGTAAAAGTAGATTAGAGTAAATATTTTCTTCGTCTAAAATTTTCGTTTCTTCTTTTAGTAAAATGATTTCTGGAATATCTTCTTTCTGTGTTTCTGCAAGCGAATAGTTTCTGAAGCTATCATAATTTCATCTTTAGTTTTTACTTCAAATTTTCCTGAACCTGAAAATTTACATTATTTCAAATATTGTTTCAAATATTATTTATAGGATTGCTATTTATACCTTCAAATATCATAATAATTAAATGAATTTTGCCATTTCCAGGTACTTCTAGTCATTTATTGTGAATAATAATGTTCTCGAGTATAAAAGAATTATCCGCCTTATTCGGTTAAAATTCGAGTAAATATTCGCAACCAACTTTAAATAGACAGCTAAAGAAATGATAACATTGCAGATAATTTTAAAATTTCGTAAATACTTGTATTTTTCTGATTCTAAATCTACCAGTCCTTCAGTTTGTTGAGTTTTCCGCAATTTACCACCCTCCCGTGCCTGTCAAACATACACAATAGTAGTTTATACAATCCATTTGAGAAAAGTCTATTTTGTACTTACCAATCAGAACTGTGCTCCCATCGAAGAAGAGGAGAAATAGATGGGGTTTCTTTAGAAACAGGATAAGGAACTCTCTGATAGAGCTTTCCTGGAGTAATTGAAAATCCAATATTATAAAGCTTTCTTAATGTGGATAAAAAAAAATTGTATAGTCCTTAGAGCCTCGTTTTGTTAATGATAAATAAATACAATCACTGTCCAATGATTTATTTCGAATTTCCTAATAAATTATAAATTTTAATATTTCCACCGAGACGTCAGAGCTGCCGCTGGTCTTGTGGCGCACCTCTAATTCTTTACCTATTTCAAAAACTTCGTTGTAGCAATTCTTCATCTGTCCTGAGAATTCCCCCTTGATATTACCACATCTCTTTCCTCTCAAATCGACATCGTGCGTGCAATCGTTTACAATTTCAATTAGTCTTTCCGGTCTCTAGATTGGAGACCAGATGCTTCTTCAGGATAATATTGTCGGAGCTGGTCAAATCGATGACCTCGCCCTCAGAAAACGAAGTGAACGTCAACAGACTTGCCCTCTTGTACGTTTCAACAGGAATGTTCGCGTTCAGTCCTTGTAGTTAAACTTCTTTAATGCTCATAATTTAGCATTTCAGCTCTTCTTCTAATAAATGCTTTCTTCCTGTAGCAATATTTGCATCGCAGGCCAGGTTGCCTACCCACGATACAGTGCCTGTAGCAGAAACCGGAAACTGGGCCAGGTTACCTACCCCAGTCTCTTGGCAGTAGTTGGTAGACGACGGCGTATGGCCTGCTCTGCCACCACCAAACACCGCCGTATCGTGGGTATCCCCCCAAACGCCGACTAATACCTGATTGATTGCCGTCCATATTATTATTCTGAAATAGAGTCAAGTCCTCAGGTAGAGAAAGGAAGGGAAAGGAAAGAAGTAACAGAAATAGAGAGAATAAAACAGAGGGATAGAAAGTAATAAAGGAAGGAATATCTCCACGAGAACATTAACACACCACTCACACCTTCCCTTTTAGTCGCCTCTTACGACAAGCGGGAATACTGAGGGAGTATTCTACTACCCCCTACCCACGGGGGGGACCATGACGCAACTCTGACGCAACTCTGACGCAACCCTGACGAAACTCTTTTTTTTTTTTTGCGTCAGGAGGGAAAAACCTTTATAGGCCCCCTTTTTCCGGTGCCTAAGGGAGTGTCAGATTCTTACTGACTAAATAACCCTCCTGGAACTTGTTCTCACGCGAGGGAAGGAGGCAGGCGTAACGCACGATCTGTACAATCTATAACTATGTGCCTCTCCCCTGATAAGCCCGGCCGGAAATTCGCCACGCTTTCACCAACACTCACACACATACTTAACTCCTGCATCCAGCGCTCTCGACGGTAGAGTTTCTTCCCCGGAGGCGCTACTACCTACACCTAAGCGCACTCGACAATTAGGTGCGAACCTCATTGGAGGCGCAAGTTACACACCTACTCCTAGCCTGACCTTACATTAAACGTTGTTCTGGTCAGGCCCACTCTACTCACGTACCTCACTCATACTACATGAGGGGAAGCAACGCACAGCCGTCAGCTATTCGCTGCCCGAGTCACGCGAAGCCTCGCTCGAGGCTGCCGCCTAGGAGCGAGTCTCCTCTGCGGCCTCGCACGCAACATTCTCCTATTCTCCCATTCTCTCTCTCTCTCTCTCCGCGCTATCTTTCGCACGCATCAAGCGTCCCTCGAAGGACCGGAATGCAGCCCACCCCCCCGGCGTATCCAGGAATGCCCTGACCACGCCGGAGAGGGAGACGTGCACCCCCTCCCAAGCCCCGAGCAAGATCGTCCCGTACATCCATCCACGTAGGGCAGTCGACCAGGGTGTGGTCCGCATCATCTGCGTCTGCTCCACACTGCGAAGATACTGCCTTCCCTATTCTTTAAAGGTACGCAGGGAAGCAACCATTTTCGGTCCTCAGCTGAGTGGCGTGAAAGGTCGTACCTATAGAGTACGGCCTCTTAACCCACTCATCCAACGTGATAGATATGACCACCCTAACCCGCGTCCACGTTTCCTCTGTTACATCAGTTAGACCTATCTCCACTTCCTCCCATGCAGCTATCGCCCTCCTCCTGTCAATAGCGCCCAGCGCCGCCTTAGTACTCGGAAGGATAGGTCCCTCCGCGTCCAAAAGGGCCGCATACGCCTCCACCAGTTGGGGCGCGATATTGTCAAGGGGAATGATCCCCACGACTATCATCACCGCATGGAACGACACCGTTCTATAGGCGCAGCACACCCTGATCGCCACCCTCCTCTGGAACGATCGAAAGGTCCGCTTGACCCGTGAGTCCTACGCAACAGCGCGCCACCACACCGGAGCCCCATAAAGGAGCACCGATTGGACCACGCTGCCGTAGAGGCTCCTCTTCTTCTCCCCCGGTCCGTGAAGGTACGGAAGGAGCCTTCCAAGAGACCGGAGGATCCCCTCCGTCTTAGTAATCAAGGCCGCGAAATGGGGCCTGAAGGTAAAGTTTGCGTCCAGTACTACGCCCAGGTATTTCACTCTGGGCCCTATACTAACCCGAGCTCCCCTGACCTTAATTGCAGGTGCTGGAACATTCTTGCGTCTTCGGAGGGCAGAGGCAGGGAAGGCCATTGCCTCCGTCTTGTGCAACGCCACTTCGAGGCCAAGCTCCTCAATCGCGCTCACAATCACTTTGAGGTATCGCTCCGCGATAGCGATCGCCTCTGACAGGTCCTGCCTTAATGACAGGAGAGCCGTATCGTCAGACGACCCGGGAACCCCTCAACATGTGAGCACGGAGGACACTGTCGTAGGCGATATTCCACATGGTTGGTCCCAGCATCGAACGCTGCAGGACCACGCACGACACCCGTCTTTCCTCCAATCGTCCATGTCTCCCGACAAACAGTAGCGATCGGTCCGATAGATAACTCCTCACCATATTTACTATGTATGTGGGAAGACTCTTCCCGTCCAAGGCCCTGAAGATGGTCTCCTATGGTAGTGAGTTGAATGCGTTCTTAATGTTCAGCGAGGGCAGAATCCCGACGCTTTCACTGTCCCCGCACTCCCGCACTATACTTTTAACCACTATGATGGCACCTATCGTTGAGCGTCCAACGCGAAAGCCATGCTGCGCCTGTGAAAGCAGACTCCTTGTCTCCAGGCACTCACTTATCCTTGAGACGATTATCCTCTCGAATAATTTTCCCGTCTTATCTAGGAGGCAGATCGGTCTGTAGGAGCCAGACAGGTCAAGTTGGGCGTCCTGCTTCTTCTGAATCAAGACCAGCCTAGCCCTTTTCCAGGCCGCTGGAAAGTTGATGGTCCTAAAACATTCTGTGAAGAGCTCCGCGAGACCGACTCCGCAGTGCACCGCCGCTGCTTTTATCAACATGCCCGGGACTCCATCCGGTCCCGGAGCCTTTCCGCCTGCTATCCTTTTCGACGCGGCCAGCACCTCTTCCGGTGTTACCATCACGCCATCCACCTGCACCCCTCGCACGTCCCGAGCACTGTCCCGCCCCACTTGGTGAAACAGGCCCCCTAACACTCGGTCTAGTACGTCCAGTTCGAGCACCTCCGTCAGGGGTGCAGAGTATGGCCTTAGCTTTCCCATGACCAGGCGGTATGGTCTGCCCCACGGGTCTCCCTCCAACGTCCCTGCCAAGTCTCTCCAGGCCATGGCTTTGGCCCTTTTAATAACCCTCTTTAATAGTTTCTTTGTTTCTCTACGGGCCTCTAGACACAGCTCCATTCTCCGTTTGTTCCCGCTGCGTTTGGCTTTCAGGAAGCGCCTCCTAGCCGCAGTCGCTGCCGCTCTAAGAGCAGTCAGTTCCTGCGACCACCAGCACGCCTTCCTCTTCTTGTCTTTCGTGTCCCTCGCTCTCGGCAGTGCCATATCACACGCGCGCACAAGCACTTCGCGAAGCCACTTAACGTACACTCGCGCACCGTATACACGACTGGGACGAGTCCAGTCGCCCGATATGAGGGCAGCGGCGAGCATGTCTTCGTCCGCAGCCCTCGCATTCCACCGGGGGAAAGTCTTGACAGATAGGCTCAAGCTTCGGGTTCCTGTAGTCTCGTGGCAGAACTTGAACGTAATGTACGTATGGTCCGAAAGGGACTCTGCCTCATCTACCCTCCATTCCGATAAGCGGATGCTAGCAGCTGACGAGCCCCACGTGAGGTCAATAACGCTCGACCCTTGCGGCAGAACGCACGTGGGGTGACCAATCCGGTTGAAGAGGTGCAAGTTCAACCGATTGGCCCAGGTTGAAAGCAACTCTTCCCTTAGGTTGCTTCTACCCCCCGGGTCCCATCTACGGGCCCGGGCGTTTAAGTCGCCAGCCACAAGCACTGGAGAGGTAGGGAATCTTCCAAGAGCTCTTCGAGCTCGTCCAGGAATCTACAAAATTTGCTGATTACCTCGCTGGGGGGAAGGTAGACGGAAATCACAAGCGAGTCCCCTCACTTAACGGACACAAAGAAGCTACCCCTAAGCACCAGACTACAGGGTCTTCCGCTTTCGCCTATCAGTACCGCAGACAGCGGAGTCCCCCCCAGGGACGAGAACCATTTCTCATCCCTGGGAGGCACCCACCACGGCTCTGCGATAACCGCGATCCCCGCCCCACACTCGCGAATACGTTGTACCAGAAGGTCCTGCGCTTCGCGCGCGTGGTTCAGGTTTACCTGCACGCACTGTTCACTGGGGGACATTGTTATTGTTCACCACACCGACACTTACTCCCGCTGCAGGCTCCGCACGCCTGTTCATTTCGCAGCCCTTGCTATGCGAAACCGTCTCACACACGGCACTTGTGGGAATGGACGGGTCCACGTCTATCCCACATCCTCTCCCTTGTTTGCGGCCCCCACTGAAACACCAGGCACCCGAGCCCCACTAGCACTCGCGGTCGCGTGCGTTTCATTGAACGCTTTTCGCGGAGGGACTGCCGGGCATTCCAAGGTACCCGCACGATGGTTCTTGTTCCTATGCCCGGCGTCCCTGAACACCAGACACTCCATCTTGTTCCTGCAAGCCTTCGCAATGTGGCCCAGTTGACCACACTGATGGCAAAGGCTTGCCCGAGAGGTCGGGCTTTGGCAGCTCGCAGCGACGTGCCCACTAGCAAGGAACCGGTGGCAACGCAGTGGTCTTTGCCGGAGTTCGACCACTCTTGCCCGATAAAGCCCGATGTCAACCCTCCCCTTGGCGATGACGGCCTGTGCTATCTCCACCGGGGCAGAGACTACCGTCTCCCAGAGACGCCCCCTTCCCGCCCTGATCACACCGTCACAGATCTTGTTCAGGTCTATGTTTCCCTTAATTGTGAGGAGAGCATTCCTCACGATGGTCACATTCAGACTTGGGTCGATGCCCACCAGCCTTAAGGACTCCATCCTCTGTGGCTGAGCTACCTTAGCCTCCGGTACCGTCCTCCTCAGAGCCTCGGCTACCTGGTCTGCCTTTGCGGCAGCCTTCTTCCCCCTGACACTGAAGATGAAGACCCCCGAGAGACTCCTCCTCATTGTCGTCGAGTCCACTCCCATTTCGCCGAGGCTAATGCTCTCCCTGGCCTTGGCAAGAGCATCGCGGTACAATATCGCTTCGCTGCAAGCCAGTGAGACCGCTGCAGTTTCCCTGGTCCCACCGCTGCGGCTCTTCTTCTTCTTCTTCTTCTTATTCTTTTTCTTAGAAGTGCCACTTCCTGTGGCACTTCTCTCTCCATTTTTCGGATCTCCTACCTCTCTCGCGCGTTCCCCCGGAGTGGTGGTCCTCTTCTGTTCGGCAGCTGGCTATATCTGCAGGCGGCGTTTCCTCTTCCTCACAACCTCGATGAACCCATCCTGCGTGGGGGCTTCAGCAGTCACGGCGATTATCCTCGGGGCGGGAGCCCTCGAAGTTCCCGGGGCGGTGACACCCCTATTTCCTCCCTCCGCGGTCTTCCCGACCACGTTTGTCCCACGCTGGAGGGGCCCGCTGGTGCCGTTGAAGGCGTTTTATAATTCTGCCTGAGTTCGCTGTAGAGCCTCGACGCTCTTGTTCAGCTCCCTCAGCATGGCCATCACACATCCCTCGTTGTCGCCGGCCCTTGCAACTTCCAGCCTCTTCTCCAGAGCTAAGGATACTTTTCCTCCTGTAGGCGGCACCTGTCTTCCCTGAGTTGGGGCAGCCACCGCCTTCACTTCTTGGCTCCGTGCTGAAGCCTCCCGCTTCTTGAGCTCCTTTCTGAGCCCAGCGATCTCAATCTCCATTCGCGCATCCATTTGTCGCGAAGTTTTGCTTCCGTTCTAAGCTTAATGACCTCTTCAGCCCTTGAGAACAGAGTGCCCGACTGCCTGTCCAGTCGCTCCTCCACTTCATCGGCAACGATGAGCGCCTCCTTGATGAGACGCTTTATCTTGCCCGATACCTCTCCCTTAAGGTTGGAGCACCGCGCCCTCTCGGCCTCCAGCCCCCTTAGGTGCACCCTAAGCCTGTCCGGGAGCCTTCCCGCCTCCCGCGTTGATAGCGGCTGGATGTTGCTTCCGCTCCTGTTCACCGCCTCCGGTTCGATGATGAGGCAGTCGTCCTACTCCGATGACGGGATGTTACATCTTATCCTCTTCCTCCTGGTCCTGGTCCCAATCGGCAGGTCCGAGTCCGAGAGCCGCAGTTCCTCCAGAGCCCTGGCCTCTCGCTTCCACTCCTCCATCTTCGCCTCTTTTCCTGACGCATTAGTCAATCCGCAGGCCAGGTCACCTACCTGCGAACAACTTCCCAAAGCAGTAACCAGAGTCTGGGCCGGGTTGCCTACCGCAGACTCATGACAGTCGTAGGATGTTGACGATGGGTGGCCCGTCCTACCACCACCAAGCACCGCCGTTGTGTGGGTGTCCTTCCCACACGGTTTAGACACTGAGGTTGTACCTTCCATGTTTTATAAATGTTTATGCACAAGCCCAGTGAGAAAAAGGAAAGGAAAGGAAGGAAAAAGAAGGCGGAGGAAAGAATAGAAAAGAGAAGAAAGAAAGAATCATAGAGAGAAATATCCACACAGAACACGCACACTTCATTCATACCCTCCCTTTTAGTCGCCTTTTACGAAAAGCAGGGAATACTGTGGGAGTATCCTACTACCCCCTACCCACGGGGGGGACCCTGACGCAACTCTGACGCTTTTTACTCGAAACATATTTTTTCTGTACGATTAAATAAGGTCGTATATGTAATTAAATAAAACGATATAACCTTAACATAACCTACATTCTTTTGTAATCTCTTTGCAAGTGAAGAAACTTTTAAAATGAAATTAAAACACGCAATAAATATTTACAAAAATTTAAGTATCGATATGTAAGTTGTATTCAAAAATTAATATTTTACCTTATCCAGACGGTTTTTAAAGTCTTAGAAACAATAGAATTCTTAGTTATATGTTAAATCCAATTTATTATTATACTTTTTCAGGTTTTTTATGAAATTTGATGATAAAACAGATCAATATACAAATAAAATTGCTAATCGATATTAACATGATAATTTTTATCAAACAAACAATAGTGAAGGTTTTAGCAATTATTTCCATAGTTACGCTCCCTAAAAAAACAAATAAATAAACACGTATTATCCCTATAAAAATTTCGTACTGACAAACATAAAATAAGTGTCGTATAAACGTAAAACAAATCTACTAACTACTCCTAAATCAGAAAAATATTATGTTATCAAATACTGTTGTTGGCCAATTTGGTCTAAAACTTTTAAAAATACGTCGTTTTTTTAGAATTTAATCAGTTTTACTAATGACCTATTTAAATAGATTAACATACTAAATTTATTATTGAATAAAATAATGATTTAAAAAACTTTAAATCAATACTAATATAAAACAAAATAATAGCAAAATAAACAAAAATGTTTATTATCGTAAAGATTCAAAGTTGCTAACTTTATGAGTAAATTTATGTTCTTCTTGAGTGACGCCATAGGAATCGCAGCTGAACCTAATTAGTCTCCTTCTAATGTATAGTATATATAAGATATTGACTGGAAGAATTCGAATTTTGGTAAAATATGTTTTGGATACTTTCCCTGAACTCTTAAGTTATAGTACCACTCTCATAAACTCTGCAAGTCTCATCTTCAGAGTCCTTTGAACTACTATTTTTTCTAAAGCAATGAAGCCTAATATGTAACAAGTGCTTTTTTTAACTATCCATATTTAACAACTTTAAAGAATATTTGAAAGAAGACTTTTTCAGCAACGAAACGTACTTTTAAAGAACTATAAAACGACTAAAATCGATTCCATAAATAGACAATAGATATTCCTGCATGTATATAAACTTGGCTCGAGGACTTCTGGTAGGAGCGCGAGAAAGAGTAGTCGTGTGGAAGAAAGATCCAAGAAAAAGAGTGATAAGTGGAAGATTAAAGGGTAAAAGGAGGAACAACTGGAATAGAGAAGAAAGGGTAAAGTAAAGAAAGAAGTTTAAGAGATCTGTAAGGATTAAGAGAGTGTAGAGTGGAAGAAAAATGGTAAAAGAGGGAGGACGCCTGATAGAGTGAGGTTAGGATAGAGGAGAAGCGTTTGTGGAAGAGTCGATAAAGAAGATTTCTGACAGGTCTAGGAGAGTTATTAAGATAAATGGTAAAACGAGCGGAAATATAAAAACAAAGAGTAATGCAGACAAAAAGGAGATGGAACAGACGAGGTTATGCTTCGAGAAGGAGAACCAGGATAGTAAAGAGATGAATGAGAAGTTAGGTAAAATGGAAAGGAAATTAGAAAGTTTGAAAAAAGAAAGAGGAAATTAGAAAGTTAAGAAAAAAGGGAAGAGGAAGGGAAAGAGGAGAAGAAAATGTGGATGATAGAAAGGCAACAATGGATGGAGGAAAAAAATCACTGGAACAGAGAATATAAAGGCTGGAATGGGATAAGGAAAGAGGTGAGAGAGAGAAGATAGGAATAATATAGTGATAAGGGGTACAAACATGGAGAAGGAAAATTTGGAAAAAAAGGTGGAGGAGTTTATCGAAAAGAATATTAAAGTAAAGGTTAAAGTGGAGAAAGCTACAGAAGTAAGAGTGAGTAAGGGGCAGAGGGAGAAAAAGTTAGTGGTAGTAAAGCTGGAGAATAAAGAAATGAAGGAGCAGATAATGTGGAATAAGAAGTATTTAGAGAGAGGAGTGTATATAGATAGGGACATGACGATAAAGGAAAGGGAGATCCAGAGGATGATTTTAGATAAGGCAAGAGAACAGAGGTGTAAAGGAAAAAGAGCTAGAGTAGGTTATATGAAGATCTTATTAGAAGATAGATGGATGAGGTATGACGAGTGGAGGGGGGAGTTTGTGGAGAAGGGAAAGGAGAAAAGGAAGGATTGAGATGAACAGGAAGATAGAAAGGAGGGGGAGGAGAGTAAAAAAGAATGAGTATGTGTTTGTGGATTATAGCGGGGGTTTTAAGTAAGGACATGGAAGCGTGGAAGTATCTGAGTGGTTTTGAGGTGGTAATATTAGTAGAGACATGGCTGGAGAAAGATTAATTAGCAGGGTTAGAAGGGAAGTTGCCAAGAAAGTTTGAGTGGAAATGTGTAGCAGCATCAATAAATTATAGTAAAGGCAGAGCAATAGGAGGCATTATAGTAGGAATTAGTAAAAGGGTAATGGGTATGAAATTTGAGGTTTGGAGTGAGAATATAGTTATGCAGGAGATAAGGCAGGGAGGACAGATTTGGAAAATAGTAGGGGTGTACAGCCAAGATATAGTAAGGACAATGGAAATTATAAGAGGAGAAGTAAAGTCAAAGGAAAATGGATATGTTTTGTTAGAGGGAGATTGGAATGCAAGTACCGGTAATGACGGAGGATGGGTAGAAGAAACGGGTAAGAAAAGTAAGAGAGTTAAAGAAAGACAGTCAAAAGATGAGACAATAAATGAGGAAGGAAGAAGACTTGTAAAGGAAATTGCATAAGAAGTATGGTGCATAGTAAATAGGCAGAAAGGAGAGGAAGGAGAGTTCACATATATTGGTAGCAGAGGGGAATCAGTAATAGATTATGCAATTGAGAATCTGGAGGATTTTAACCAGATAAAAGAAATGAGAATATGGCATAGAACAGAGGCAGATCATATGCCATTAGAAGTATATTTAGAGGAAGAAATAAAATTAAAGGCAGAGGAAGAGAAGAGGTAGAAGAGGAAATAGAAATAAGAATTTGGTACAGGGAGGTTATTGAGCAGTATCATGAAAGGTGTAAAGGTTAGATGGGAATAGAAGAGGAGATAAAAGGAAGGTGGGAAGAGATAAAGGAGGTAATCGAAAGCGCAGTACCTAAAATGAAGAAGCGAGTCAAGGCATGGAAGTTGGGTGATAGAAAATGGTATGATAAGGAATGGAAAGGAAAAAAGAGAGAATTAAGGAAAATTCTGAAGTCATGGAGGAAAAAGGAAGTACAAAGGAGTTTTTATTTAAGCAAAAAAGAGAGTACAGGACATGGTGTGAGGCAAAAAGGAAAAGGTTTGAAAGTTTAAAGGAGGAGAAGTTAAAAAATGCAACATGTGAAGGAGAGGTATGGAGGTATATTAATAGGTTCAGAAAGAAGCGGAAAGAAGAGATAAGCAAAAAGATCAAGATAGAACATTGAAGAAACCATTTCATGGAAATGTTAGGAGGAAAGGAAAGAAGGGTAAGAGAACAGACGGAATGGAGGAGGGAAGAGGTAGGACAGCAGATTGAGGAGCAAGAAGAATTGGACAAGGAAGAATTTTTGAGACATGTCAATAAACTTAAGTTAGGAAAGGCACCGGGTGAGGATAAGTTAGGGAATAAAGTGTGGAAATATGTGCCAGAAGAGGTGGAGACAGCGCTGTGGGAGTTGTTGAGGAAAATATGGAAAGAGGTGGAATACCGGAACAGTGGAGAAGAGGGACAATGTGCATGATTTATAAAAAAGGGGATAAAGATATTATTGAAAATTACAGAGGAGTAACATTAACTTGCACAGCATATAAAATATATGCTAGTATGTTGAATGAAATGTTGAAGAAGAAGATAGAGGGTAAATTAGCGGAGAGCCAGTTTGGTTTTAGAGAAAAGAGAGGAGTAGTAGAAGCAATATATACAATTAAACATATAGTAGATGATAAGCTAAGTAAACCGAAAGGAGAAGTTTTTGCATGTTTTGTTGACCTTAGAGAGGCGTTTGACAGGGTGGACAGAGAAGTATTAAAGGAAAGGTTGAGGGAGATGGGGATGGGGTTTAAGCTAAGTAGGAGGATTATGAACATTTACAGAGAAACAATAAATGTAATAAAAGTAGGAGAGGAAGAAGCGGAGGAATTTTTGACGGAAAAGGGAGTAAGACAAGGATGCCCACTAAGTCCAACTCTGTTTAGTGTGTATATGGCGGACTAAGAAGAGGAGATGAGAAAAGGGCAGGAAGGAGGATGTAGAGTTGGGAACGAGAAGGTGTGGAGCGTATTATATGCGGACGATATTGTATTGATTGCGGATAGAAAAGAAGAATTGAAAGGTATGCTAGGAAGGTTTAAGAAGTACCTGTTAAGGAAGAAGATGATATTAAGCGAAACAAAAACGAAAATTATAGTATTTGAAAAAAGAAAAGGAAAGGATAGATTGTGGAAGTGGGGTGATAGAGAATTAGAGGAAGTGGAGGAGATAAGATACCTAGGTTATATACTACAGAAGAATGGAAGGAATGAGAGGCACATGGAGGAGAGGAAGAGGAAAGCAATAATCGTAATGAAGAATGCGTGGAGTATAGGAGAAAGGATATTTAAAAATGCTACAGAAGATGAAAGACATTGTTTACAGCGTAAGTGGAGAGTGTAGCGTTATTTGGAGCGGAAATATGGGGATGGAGGAAGATGAGAGGTTGGAAAGTGTACAAAGAAGATATATGAAATGGACCTTAGGGTTAGATAGTAATACGCTATATATATAGTGGAAGAAGAATGTAAATATGAAAAAATGAGAATTAAAGCATTAAGAAAGCGTTAAAATTCGAAGAGAAGATAAGGGATTCGGATATAAAATTGGTGAAGGAATGTATAAGAGAAAGGGATAGAGACAGAGAAAGAGAGAAAATAGGGAAAGAGTCAAAGATTAGGGTCGGAATAATAAGAAGAGAGAGAATAAAGGAATCAAGATATATGAGAGGTATGGAGTTCAAAGAGGAGGTAAGAGAAAAGCTATTCTTGAACATGGAAAGGTAATTCAAGAAAGAGAGAAGGGATAAGATAGATAACTCAAGGTATAATGCGATATACAAGTATATAAGAGTAGAGAAAGAACCAGAGTATTTGAAAAAGGATATGTCAACGAGGGATAGGAAAATAATAGCAAGATTCAGATGCGGGAATGAATGCAAAAGCAGAGAGTTTTGGAAAGGGGAGAAGGAGAAGAGGTGTAGATTGTGCAATGAAGAAGAGAAAGATTACATGCACATACTGGGAACATGTAAAGTAACGAAGAGTGAGGTTGGAATAGAAGAGATACTAAGGCAGGATGCGAAGAAGGAAGAAATAATAAAAAGAGTGATAGGAAAGAGAAGGAAAGCGGAGAGGGTTTGAGAAAGGATTGTTAAGATAATTTTTGTTTGTTTTTATTTTAAGTCAGTTAATAAGTTGAATTTGTTAGTATTAAGTTGGTATGCTGGTAATATAGTTTATTTAGGATTATATATATATGTTTATGGTAAATTGCAAAGTATTGTAAGATATTGTAGGGCGGAGTAAGAATAAATAAAATAAAATAAAATATAAACTTGGCTCGAAAGGCTCTAAGTTAGATATAGCGTTTTGCGGAAATAACTTATGGGACAACCTTATATGTAGAGAATTCCTAACCCCTTCTGAAATTATTAGTGAAACTTTTAGACTATAGTAAAATAATTGTACCGTAGTAATATTATTAATAGCTGTTGCCGTGAAACCCTTAATAAGATTGCTAACTATTATCAAAACATTAAAATGATCAAATAACAGCGTAACATGAGTTCTTTAAGAAATTAAAAATTCTGTATGAAACGATTCATTGCAATTACTATGCTCTATTATTTAATTACACTTTGTACCTAAGAGTAAATAAAGCTATCGCTTCACTTTTTTTTCAATTTGCGATGACTTTATTTAAAATAAGGGGAAAGTGTGAAGTTCCGCCACAATTTTAATATACGTATTGACTTTATTATTTCAGTTTCGATTCTCCACCGTATTCTTTTCATTCCGTATTCTATGCCACGTCATGGACATAGCAGGAACCCCTTTCTCCCTTCTACCTGTGATAATGTTAACGCAGCAGAATGCGTGGAAAAATAGGTACGAGGAAAGACGCAATACGATGCGTTGATAGGGGGTTATTGTAATTATTGTATTTATAAACTGGTAATAATGTGAAGGAATATTCTCACGATTACAATGTATTTTCCTATTGCATTGTATGCAAATTAATAATACGAATTCTTTACATCGTATACGTGTGGGATTACTTTTATATGTTGTAACAGGAAAATTTGCATGAAGACGCTCTTTGACGTCATATGCATCATATTAACTACAAATATGAAAATAAAAGAATATTAAAGGCTAATTTTATTGAAACTAGCAAATGAGAACAAGCGATTCGTCGATTGCGCTAGCAACTTCGAAAGTTGTTGCCATAATGGAAAAATAAGTTTGCACTCTTCTGCCAGCCTGCGAACAGCTCGGACTAGTCGAAATTCTTTACGAACTGTAACTTGTTAATTTGTAAATTTTTTTTGATTGTTAGAAGCGATATCGCTAGTGTTTGATATTAGATTCCCTAAAAGTATACTCTATTTCCGATTTGATATAATATTCTCGATTTGACTAATTGATTTGTTTCCCTTATTAAATATATTATATTTTATAACTTTTATTATTATTTTTATTATTATTATTGATTATATGTATTCCAATTTAATAATACTTATTATATCATTTATTACTATATTATTTTATATTATTATTTCTCTTATATTATTTACACTTGAATTACCTTTGACTGACTACGAGCTAAACCGAGAGTTTAAGTGTAGTTTATTTTGTTATATATAACCAGTTAATTGTAAAATCAGTTATCAGTGTAAACTGCAGTAGTCACGTAAGTTACCTCCTTCAGTCTTTGTTAATTCTTTTTTATTGAAATTTCGTAATATTTTAGGTCACCTAACGACACCCGCCTTTTCCTGTTTCATTTTCCTTCTGCTATTCAAGACTAAACAGATTGAGTAATTTGAATAACATTCATATTAGAAAAAACCTAACTGACGCCCAAGATTTATTTTGTCTTTTAATTAATAAATCTTGAATTGTTAAAACTAAGAGACCTGGCAGTCACTTGACTCAGGCCCCGCCAGGGGAAGGATTAACTTCCTTAGTCTTGAAAAGAAATAATTCCTGTCTCAATATATCCAGAGACAAGCTAATCAATGTACGGGTGTCGATATATAATACTTGTTTTTTCAAATATCTTAGAAAAAAATCAATAGTTTTTTTATTGACTGTGCGCTTTTGATACTTAGTTTTTTATAATTCATTTAAATTACTAACAAACATATTTAGTTTTTCATGAGATTCCAAGTTATTAGAAAGTTTTTCTTAATATTGTAAGATCGGAAAACTTATTATATTCTATTATATTCTTTGTTTTAAAATTTGTTGAGATAAATAAGTAAGTTTTCTATTTTTTATCATTTTATACCTATTTAAACTGTGAATGTCACAAAAGGTAAAATTTTCTAAAATGGTTGAAAAGGTAGTCGAAATAAATTTACAAGTTTTTTATTTTTTTTGTAAATTATATTAAAGCGGATTGCCATTAAATTATTATGAACTTTTATTGAATGAGATAATATATAAGCTATTGAATATGAAAGTGACTTAGATCATTAGAAATGTTAAAATAAATGTTTATTTTTACACGTTATTTTAAAAGATTTTAAATTTTACGAAATATGTATTTTTTAAGAATAAATATACCTATTTAATATATGTTATTCATTAAAATAGATTATTTTTAAATTCTTTAAAACGAAATTTTCCAATATTCAGAAAGCGAAAAACTTAAAACCTTAATCATTATCACATGCATCTATTTCTATTACTTATTCATTATTATTTATCTTTAAAATTCGCAAAGCATACTTATTAATAGTTATTGAAATTTCTTACGTTTTTTATCAGAGAAAAAAAGAGCAAAAAGAAAACGAAAGAATAATTATCGTGAAACAAAACTAAACGAGTAAAAAAATGCAAAAGGACCTATTAATCGTACAAATAAGTTAGCTTCAGAGGATGAAGATTATTTTCAAAAACGTATAAATATAAAAGATATGCGTTTCTTGTCTCATCTAAAGTTCGATTTTGGATTTTTTTTAAATAGTTGCAACTCCTAAATTATTATAGAAAAAATTTTGGACTGAACAGGAAGCAGTGTTTGCTGTCTCATGTTAGTGTATATATGAATACAGAAGAAATAAAGATTTAGATAATACAGAACATTTACTATAGAAAATGCACATATAGATATTTCTACAATAGCAAACTAAGTATGAGAGCATCAGAGTGTGTTTGTATATGTGCGTGCGTGCTCATGGGTACGTGACTAAAGACAGAGCTTCTATAGTTTTAATTTTTATCAGAGATGGCGTGATTTGGAATAAAAAAGAGAAGAAAAGTTAAGGAGAATGAAACCAAAAAGAAATGATTTTAAGCGCTTGACGATAGACGATAAAGGGAAATTACGTATATATATATATACATATACGTGTCTAACGAAAACAAAAGAGAACGATTATTGTTTGAGAGATTAGGAAGTGACTGCTATTGATGACATTCTGTTAAGAAGTACGAAAAATACATACAAATAGTTTTTGTTATGAAAAATTAGGATATTTATATATATTTTAATATTACTACTATACACACTACTTAAAACAAATATTTAAACCATACATTTTAAATCAAGCCTTACATTTTACTTTAAATCTTGCCTTAAACTTTATAAATCTTGCTTTTTTCTTAAAACCTTTTTTACTATCTGTTCCTTTGTTGTTTATATATATCTTCTTCTTCTTCTTCATTCTTTAGTTTAGGCAATTGCCTGTTTCGTAACGACGTTTTTCTGCCTATTGTACTGTTAAATTGTCGCACCATCATTTTCGTGCGCGCCCCGTGCTTCTGCGGCCTACCGGTGACTTATCCCGTGCAATTCTGACAATTCTTCCGTTGTCCATTCTGTTGATATGTTCGTTCCATTCTTTTTTTCTTTTTAGTATCCATTCGTTAATGTTTTCCACTTTGCGTGTTCTTCTTATATCTTCACTTCTCTCTCGATCCAGTAGTGTTTTTCCAGCTATTCTGCGAAGAACTCTCATTTCGGTTGTCTCTAGTAACTGTTTCGTTTTCGCCGTGTCTATGTGTTCTTTTTTCTAATTCGTTGTCCTTTTCGTCGTCCTTTTCCTTGCATGTGTCGTCATCTGTAGATCAGTCCTATTCCGAGGCAGAGTGTCGGTTCTATGAGCCATAGTCTTTTTTTTACGTTGGGTAGGGAGCTAACCTGATCCCACAACCTTCCTCCTTTTTTCGGGCTTAGGACCGGCAACATGATCGCTGATCTGCGATCATGCAGGCGGAGTTGTTTATATATATATATATATATATATATATATATATATATATAGATATCCCCTCTATCAGCCTTTTGTTCTTTCCTCGGTTTCGGTTCCCTCCAATATTCGAGGGTATTCGGTACGACTACAAATCAGGTGATAATTTTAATCGCCGCTATTTTACAACATAGCACACTCTTACCAAACAAAGGAGTTATATTTAGTTTCTACTTTCTTTTTTCTTATACATTTTATAATAAAATAATTTAACCAATCTCAACAGTTTTAGTAAATAAGTACTACAGAGAAAATAGTATAAGTAGCGATGATATTTATTGGTGACTCAGTAGACTATTAGACAAGGATTGCTAACCTATATCTCGCACGTCTATCATTAATCCACAAAGATCTCTGAATTGAATTATGCATTGATTTTAATATTCTTTAATTTTCAGAATAAAGAATAAGATTTTCTCCATAGCTCCTCACTTAGTTACTGACCAACGAATATAACGCTGCAAGCAATAATAAGCAAAATTTGTCCCACGCATCCGAAAAAGTTCGCCATCCCTCCTATAGGCATTTAGATTTCTATTACATTTTACTTGGAGAAATTATATCTTTAAATAAATATGTATAGTTATTCTATTTTTTCCTTTTCTCTATTTTGAAATTTTTAAGAAAAGCTTTTTATATTAAAATAATAATAATAAATAATAAAAAAAAATCCCTATACAATAATATTAGCTAAAAATCTGTAAAAATTTGTAGGGATAGCTACTATTATAAAGATAGAGCCTACAAAATTTCTAATTTTTTTAACAATTACTTCAAAAATAAATAAGCATTATTTACGAAAACTCTATGCTATTTAGATAGAAAGCTTACATTGCTGCGTGGCAAATGTTACAATGAAGTTATAGATTTTACACTCAAGGAATATCCTATTTATTTAAATCAAATAATAAAAACCTTCAGGAGCCTAAACATTCAAAAATATTTAAAATATTGACCACTGTATTGTGAGCAGTATCAAAATTTATTTGTAATTTATGATAAAAATCATATAAGGAATGTATAAGTTAAATTGAGAGCGTAGACATATATGAAACATTTTTATCCTAAAAGTTTTTCCATTATAAGTCTTCCTAAAAATCCTAAACCTCCTGTGAGGAGAACATTTTTTTCAGAATAAAATATAGCAATTTAACCTCGTTGATTATAAAAAATCAGCTCTTCTTCCATAGAAAACAGTTCTTCTTGATACGTTCGTCCGCTTAATGACACCATTTTTAGGATTCGATTATAATATTATAAAAAAATATTACATACAAAAAACGTAAGAAATTTCAATGAATATTAATAAGTATGCTTTGCAAATTTTAAAGATAAATAATAATGTAACGGAGTAATATTAGTTTAGGATAGGATATAGGATAATCTAATCTTAGTTTGTTTTACGATAGAATAGAGAATTTACGGCACTATAGAATCCGTAAGATAAGGTCCTCTTAAGAAAATATATAATATTTATTTCTGATAAAATAACCTCTGGTGGTCTAGACTGGGAGATTCCGAGAACGTTTGTACGCACTCTCACTCTAAGGTGTTACGTAGATTTGGAAGAAAGACGGTTGATGACCAATAATTGGTCGGAAAAGGGACTAGGATCTCCTTGCGTCCCCTTTTCCTCTCCGACGGCGGTAGGACCGATGCATAAGAAAAGAATGGAGTTAATCTTATGATTGCACTGCGGTAAGTCTTATGATTGCGCATTGAAAAGTCTTATGATTGAGTCTTAGAAAGTCTTATGGTAATATGCCGAGGTATTAAGTGGTCGTATTATGTGAAAGTGTTATGTGGCCTTATTGAGTTTTATGTCTTATGTCTTACGGTTTTTACGTCATATGTTTTCATATGTTATTCTTATGTAATTACAAAAATCTACGTTTAAGTGATTTTATGTACGATTAAATATATGTGTATTCCAAACTTTTAATCCTGACATACTATTATTTAAATAATAACGCCCTATAACTCTTGCATCAGGACACAGGAACGGTCGTTACACTATGAAAGAAAAGTTGAGGAATAAAGTTATAGGATTTCTTTTCTTTTTCCAAGTTGACCAAAACCTGTAAAAAAATACATTCGTATCATAATTGTCAATAAATCGAACTTATTATTTCATAAACTTTATACATACTTAATTACTTTTCCGTAACGTTCTCAAGCCTCAAATTTTCTTTCATCTGTTGCTCCCTTAATCTAATTCTTCGTGATATAATTTTTTTTATTATACCTGCCTGTAGAGCTTTTCTCATCAATTCCGCTGATTTTCTCTTTTTTTTTTGGTAATTTTATAAGGTCTTGTAAAAAGTAGCTATATACATTTATGAACCGTATAAAATTAGATAGTGGTAATGGATTGTAATTAGGCCCTTTAGAATCGTAGATCATTACCAAATGTTTTAAAATTTTAACAAGGTTCAAACAATTTTCCATATCGTCTAAGAAGGAAGTTTTCAACTACAAAATCAAAACCTTTGCTTTTCGTAATATTCATAATATTCATTCTATACTCTTTAACATTGATAATATTAGACTGTGGTAGACGTGGTCGCAACGACTCGATCACCTGTTTTTCTGCATCCGTTTCGTAAGTAGTGTAAACATTAAAATTATAAGATAAGGGTAATTTTATGAGAGTCCTTCCTATATCACTAGCACTATAATGTATTAATACAGTCTTAATTCGTTAAACATCCAAGTATCTGAATACAAAATGCAAAAAGCTGCAAAATAGGCTTAGGGAATTGTTGAAGCATCTTTGAAGCTCAAAGTGTCTTGAATAATCCAAGTAAAATCTAGATCAGCTGAAATTTCATTACTTATAGCTAATTTATCATCTAGTCCCATTACTCTACGACCTTTCTCATCTGTCTCAGAATATTCTGTAATAGATATCTGTGATTCTAGGCTGACATCATTTTTTAACCAGTTTCGTATACACCTAAGTCAAATGCAGAACATTTAAGCATCACAATCCTATTACTTTTTTCTTTAATCAATAGGAATTTTTCCATCCATACTAATGAGCCTGATTTAATAATTTTTAAAGAGAGAATTTCGGTGCCTTAACATTTTGTAGATAAAAAATTTGAAATATTTTATACCCCGGTTCTCTTTTTATATCTCGAATTATCTCAAATATATCATTATCGATAATAGTGTTAACCACAAATATAACATTATCATATTTTGAGTCTTGTAAGCAGATTTTTAACCGATCTTGACCATAACTTGCTTATTTACCATTAAAATGTCTCAGACGTCTGATCTGCATAAAAGAAATACGAGGAGAAATTAATCTTTCAAAAACTAAATATAAAGGTGGTAGATGCTAAGGTACATCTGGATATTTAAAGCCGTTATATGTTGATATTAGAGGAATATTCTTCTTGTTTAAAGCTTGTATGCATGTATTACAAAGCTTAGTATTTTCCAAAGGTACATAAGGTATTAATTGTATTAGAATATCCTTATGTTCATTAGTCATTGATCACTCTTTTAAATCCTTTTTATACCACAATCTGTAACATACTGAGCATGGATGCCTAAATAAATTGTCCAAGAATTTTATTATAAATTCCTTATAAGCTCGATTAAATTGATGATAATTGCTATATAATAAAGAAGGATCTAAATCCATATCAATTTGCTCGCCAGTTGAATGATTAATTACTATCTGGTCTGAAGAGTTAGAATAAATAGATTCGTCTGATTAAGGTAATTCCTGATCCCTGATTTTGTCTTGGTTTAACGAATTGCGTTCTTTATTCGTTACAATTTCTTGAATAGAAAATAAATGTATAATCGAAGCATCAGCTAAATATTGATTATTTCGTGCTTGAGATCGTTAACTTTGCGCCATGTTTGTTAATGTAATGTTTTTAAATGTTATACAATGATGAAACGGCATAGAAGAATTTTCCATATGCACATCAGCTTGCACAGTAATATATGATAGTCATCTTTTGCAGTAGACAAAACTTGAAGAAGTAAATGTAAAAAATAAAGACAAAATTCCCAAAAGTACTAAAAAAAGTATAAGTTCAAAAATAATAATAGCAGTACGATTAGTATTTGCTGTTAATATTAAATTGTAAAAATTTGTACATGTAATCACAGGTTAAGCAGATGGTTCGCAAAGTAAATTAGAAGTTTACGGAGTACATAAAATTTCGTTTGCAAGCAATTAATATCCTTTTTGAATCATTTTTCTTCGCAGCCAATTGACCCGAAAACGTTTTGCATTAGCGTGCACTATGTTTTCCTTATTTTCGTCATTATTTTCCTTTTTTTCTTATACCTTTTCCTACGAAGACGATAATCTTTACATTTCTCTGCATTAGTTTTAGGCATCTCGAAAACTTAAACAGAAATTTAAATGTATACTTATCCTGGTCAATAAGAAAGCTGCAAGAGATTATCGTTTAATAATAACTTAAAAATTAAAATAATTAAAATAATTAAAATAAATTTTCTACAATAATTAATAACAAATAAATTAATTGAAACTATAGATAAATGTGAACGCTTAGTCTTAATTTTTGTATTGTTGCTAAGGAGAATAGTTGGAGATCTACGTCCGATCGGCACTATTGTTTTATTAATTTAAATCGAAACGTGTCCAGCAACTTTCTGTACGATTTTCTAGCCAATCTTTAGTGAATCTGAAAACTTAAGCCACACAACATTTACTTCTCCATCTTCATTGTATTCAATATGAAATAACTACAATTTTCCCAAATGCTAATATATACTCTAAATTTGTAAATAAAATAAAATATAACTTCAATACAAACTTTAATAAAATAAAGATATTAAATACAATTTAAATAAAATACAATTATTAAAAAAAATATTAAAATATAACAACAAATAAGAAAAAAGAAAAATACTTGGTTAAATCAATGCATAGTATAATACTATATTGGCTCATCAGGCAACAAGCCTTGTAGTATAAAAGCTCTGTTTGATAAATTAAATATAATAAGAAGTTGCAGTTTAAACAAAAATTAAACACGTATTTCACCTCTTTCTCGCTTCGCTTGTATACGGATTAAACAAAAAGGTTCACCTCGTTTATGGAAGTATAAGGATTATTTATACTTTTCTTATTTCGCTTCTAGCTTAAATCGCTTTGCTTGTCGCTTTCTTCGTAAATTCTTTGCTACTTATCTAAGACGTGTCGTCGTAGGCGTCCAGTGGAAGAATAGAAAGAGTGCTTTGTTTAATTGGCCCAGCAGGGCGTGCTTAGCAACGGTTAAAAAAGTGGGGAGGGACGATAAGAAAATTTCGTTATTTTTAATATTTTCAAAATGATTGAGCCGTGTAATTCGAATATATGCTAAGAATCTATAATCTTTATAAATGGTACATAAATCTTTATTACGTTGAGTGCCTCACGAATTCTGAAGGAAATCCTCGTCAAGCTACGCTTGTTATTTAGCATTGAAAATGAAGTATAACTTCAAAACAAACACAATAAATTCATATTGCACAATACGTTTCCATTCTTTTATGCTACACCCTCCATATATTTATAATTAATTACCGATTACTTATCACAATTATAACATATTATCATTATTATTATCATTATTAATTTCCTAAGTAACTTTTTAATTTTCCTCGTTTTTTTATTACTATTTTGATTAATGTTATTATTATTACAATATTAGTATTAATAATATTCTTTTAATTTTTACATAGAATATAAGTTGATAAAGACCTGTTCCTCTTCCCTGCGTGATGATCGATAATATTTTCTAATGTAAGAAGATTTTTTTTCGTTAATTATTATATTCTTATTCTCATTTATTTATTGAAGTTATTTAAATTTATATATATATATATATATTTAATTTATTTATAATATATATAATAGTAATAGTAATAATATATATATATATATAATATATAAATATAATATATATAAATAATAATATATATATGTATATAACTTATGACACAATTATGCACATTTAACGAGCTTAGGATTTATAATACATTCTGTACCCACAAAGATCAATACAAACTCACATACAGTAACACCAGAGGCTTCAGGTCTACAATTGATTACATTGCTACCAATAGATACGTCCAACCACACCAAATACTAGATATCAAGACGTTAAATTCCGTGAATGTAGAAAGCGATCATAGCCTGCTACTAGCAAAAATAACAATGAAGTTTAAACCCCAAAGCAACCTTGCCCGAGCAACCCAAGAACCAAAAATAAACATCGAGTCACTATAGAACTTATCAACTAAACAACTATACGAGAATAGGTTGAAAGAAAAAATCGAAAAAAACCCAATAAAAGAAGAAGATAATATAAACATAGCCTGGAAGAAACAAAGAACCAACATTATAGAAGCTGCATATGAAGCCCTGGGAACACGAACTGTAAAAAACCGGGCTTGAATGATCAAAACTCCTTGGTTCAACCCAGAGATTAAGGAAATATGCAAAAAAAAAGAAAATAGCATACCTTAACTATAGGACATTACGAACACCTGAATCATACGAAATGTATAGACGAATCCGGAATCAAACAGCGACATTAGTAAGGCAAACAAAGCAACATTATTGGGAGATTTTTTCGAAAAGAGTGAAGAGTGACTTCTATGGACTCCAAAAACAAATCTGGCGATTTATTAGAAATCAAAGAAAGGAGGTCAACAGAATGATCGAAACAAAACAGATCACAAAAGAAAATTGGATTAACTATCTAACAGAGCTCTATAAATCAG
This sequence comes from Polistes fuscatus, assembly GCF_010416935.1. Lineage (NCBI taxonomy): Eukaryota > Metazoa > Arthropoda > Insecta > Hymenoptera > Vespidae > Polistes > Polistes fuscatus. The sequence goes on from NW_025113027.1 coordinate 32,818, forward strand.
AAGAACCGCAAGCGGAACTAAATACGCCAGAAATAATAACTAAAAGCGACATACAAATTGAGTCCAGTGATGTTGAAACAGCTATCCGAAAACTAAAGAATAGGAAGAGCCCAGGGCAAGATGGTATTCCAAACAAATTACTAAAATATGGTGGCCAACGTCTCACACAACAATTATTATTCCTAATACAAAAAATACTATGCTAACACAAAATACCTGACGAATGGCGAACTAGCACAACTACAGTTATGTTTAAAAAAGGAGACAAAAAACTACCTACAAATTACAGGGGAATAAATCTTTTAAAAACTTTATTAAAACTAACAACAAAGGTTATAACGAATAAAATTAACAGCTTAACGAATCTAGAAGACGAACAACAGGGATTCAGATAAAGCAGATCGTGAACAGACGCGGTTTTCATCATAAGACAGATAACAGAAAAATCAATTGAATACAATAGACCAGCATATGTATGTTTCATTGATTTGGAAAAGGCATTCGACCGAGTGCAGTTAAAGGATGTTATACACCTCCTCTATAACCGGCAAATTCCGAATAATCTTATCAAGACCATAGAGGACATCTATAGGAGCAATAAGATCCAAGCAAAGATAAATGGCGCCTTGACTGAACCGATTGATGCAGGTCGTGGTATCCGACAAGGGGATTCCCTAAGTACCCTGCTTTTTAACATCATTATGGACGAAATAATAAGAAACGTAAGACTGCTAAAAGGATATAAAATGGGCAGTGAAGAAATAACCATCCTATGCTATGCTGATGACGCTGTATTAGTGGCCGAAAAAGAGGATGATCAACAACGTTAACTACACCGATTTAACTGCATAGCCAAATCATTCAACATGAAAATATCGGCCCAGAAAACTAAATGCATGACAACATCAAAGACACCGTTAAGATGCAAACTGGAAATTGAAGAGAAGGTTATTCAGCAGGAAATGAGATTTAAGTACCTAGGAATAGAAATCTCAGGATATTGTGATGTTGAATCAGAGGTAAGGGAACAGACAATGAAGGCATCCAAAATAGCGCGTTGTTTGAATGACACAATATGCCAAAACAAAAACATAGACGTAGAGACCAAAGCAAAAATCCACAAGGCAACGGTAAGACCTATTATGTCACATACCGCAGAAACTCGACCAGACACAGCGAAAACGAAACAGTTACTATAGACAAGCGAAATGAGAGTTCTTCGCAGAATAGCTGGAAAAACACTACTGGATCGAGAGAGAAGTTAAGATATAAGAAGAACATGCAAAGTGGAAAACATTAACGAATGGATACTAAAAAGAAAAAAAGAATGGAACGAACATATCAACAGAATGGACAACGGAAGAATTGTCAGAATTGCACGGGATAAGTCACCGGTAGGCCGCAGAAGCACGGGGCGCGCACGAAAATGATGGTGCGACAATTTATAAGTGCAATAGGCAGTAAAACATCGTTACGAAACAGGCAATTTGCCTAAACCAAAGAATGAAGAAGAAGAAGATATTTATATATATATTTATAGCGTGACCAGGTTAAAAGAAGGAGGATTGAAAATATGAAAAGAAAAGCTAGTAATTATTCGTTTCTATTAAGTTAACAAAATAACTTCAAAAAAGAAAGGAAAATTATTTTTAATCGATCGATATATTATATATATAAGAAAGAATAAAAAGATAAATAACTTTAAAAAGAATAAAAAAATATAAAAATATAGTTATCAGTCCACATTAAATGTAAGGGAGATATATCGAATTACTTTATGCGTCAACGGCCATGTCGCGGTTACAGCATTAGTTCTCGCTCAATCATTTAAGTAAAGCAGCGCTGAGTACGATTAGTATTTGGATGGGGATGACCCGCTTGAGAAAAAAAGGGGAAGAAGAAGGGAAGACAACCTCATGCCGTAAACTTGAAATCGCTTTGCCGCGCGTCGTAAATACCGACAAACTTCATGGTGTCGTTTTCCCAGACGCTCGGAACCAAATCACTCCCTATTACATTTTCCTAAATGCGCCAAAAGAAGTATAACTTCAATAATAAACCAATGTAGAATATTAAAACAAATTTGTTTTTTTTTGTATTTAATTTCGTCTTTTTAGAAAATTTATCTTGATTTTTGAATTTATTGCATTATTGTGATATGTTTTACCAATGTTTAACTTAACAAATCCTATTAAAAGAGGATTAGAAAGACTTTGATCTTGACCATAAACAAGATCTATTGCCTTTAATTTTTCGAGATCCATCGGTTTGATTGCTGTACTATCAGCCTCGATGTAATTTATGTCGCTTGGATTTAGACCACAGTGTTTTTATGTCTGTTTCATAATTAAAGCCTGAGATTCGGCTTTGGAAATAGATAAGTGTTTCTTGGAATTGCTTCAGAGTACATAACACTAAGAATAACGACCTCGGCATAAATTCGCTTTGCATTTTTTGCTCTTTCAAGGAAAATTGTTCCTATCAAGTCGCTTTTCAAGAATCTTGAAGCTTTCTTTGCAAAAGACCTATTTACCCCGTCTGCTGACAGCAAACTTAAATAATGGAATGCACAAAAAAAAATTATTTATAAATTTCGTAAAAATTCGACTTGATGTTCTGAGATTTACTTATTACGGAAATGAAATAATATTAGAAAAATTGCCTTTTTGTTTGTACATGCAAGAACAGGAATAAATTATACTTAGTTTAATCTTATTTTACCTAAATCATGCAGTTGGTCAGATACTTGGAGAAGTAAGCTTATTACAAAACCACTAACGATCGCATAATCGCAATATCCAGCTTTTATAGCTTCGTACGATATTTTAATTGCAATTGAACCTGATGTGTTGGTTGAATCGATGGTGCAGCTTGAGCCAGTTAAACCCATACAATACAAGTTCCGGTTTGATAGCAAATTATGCTTCTTCATAGCAATTATTGGTTTCTTCTGTCTCTCCTCCATGTGCCTCTCATTCCTTCCATTCTTCTGTAATATGTATCTTAAATAAGTATCTTATTTCCTCCACTTCCTCTGCTTCTTTGTCTCACCACTTCCACATTCTATCTTTCCTTTTCTTTTTTCGAATATCAGAATTTTTGTATTCGCTTCACTCAATATCATCTTCTTACTTTACAGATACATTCTAAACCTCCTTAGCATAACTTTTAGCTCTTCTTCTTTATCTGCTACCAAGACAAAATCATCAGCATACTATAAACTCCACACCTTCTCGTTCCATACTCTACATTCTCCTACTTGCCCTTTTCTCATCTCCTCCATTAAGCCCGCCACATATATACTAAAATTAGTTAGGTTTAACGGACATCCTTGCCTTACTCAATTTTCCATCAAAAATTCCTCCGCTTCTTCCTCTCCTACTTTGATTACATTTATCGTTTCCCAATATATATCCATAAGCCTCCTCCTTAAATTGAACCCCACCTACCTATTAACATTTCTCTGTCAACTCTGTCAAATGCCTCTTTAAGATCCTGAAAAAGTGCAAGTACTTTTCCTTTCGGGCTACTTAGTTTTTCATCTGCGATATGTTTGATTTTATAAATCGCTTTTATTACTCCCCTCTTCTTTCTAAATCAAAACTGACTCTCTGTTAATTTACTCTCTACTTTCTTCTTCAACATTTCATTTATCATACTAGCGTATATTTTATAAGCTGTGCACGTTAATGTGACTCTTCTGTAATTTTCTATATTATCTTTATTCCCTTTTTTGTAAATCATAAACATTGTCCATTTTCTCCATTGCTCCGGTATCTCCCCCTCTTTCCATATTTTCCTCAATAACTCCCACAGAGCTGCCTCTACCTCCTTTGGCATATATATTCACACTTCATTCTCTAACTTATGCTCACCTGGTGCCCTTTATCACAATATTTTTCCTTCTTTTCTCCCTCTCACCTCTTTCCTTATCCCACTCCAGTCTGCATATTGTCTGCTCTAGTGTCTTCTATTCCTCCATTTATTGTTGTATTTCTTTCATCCTAAATTTCTTCTCCTCTTTCTATTTCTCTTCCCTTCTTTCTAATATGCTAATCAAACTTTCTAAATACCTTTCCATTTGATCCAACTTCTCATTGATCACTCTAATATCATGGTTCTACTTCCCAAAACATAACCTTGACTACTTAATCTCTTTTGTGCCTGCATTGCCCCTTGTTTTCATATTTCCGCTCGCTTTACCATTCATTTTATTATTTTTCAGTGACCAGTTAGAAATCTACCTTACCGATTTTTCCATCAACTCTTTATCCTCTATCCTAACCACACTTTATCACGCGTCATCTCACTTTTACACAATTACTACCCCTTAACACTCTATTACTCTTTATAGACCCCTAAAGTTCTTACTTTACTTTATCCAACCTTATCTATTCCAGTTGCTTTTCCTCTTTAACCTTTTATTTTTAAACTTATCACTCTTTTTTTTGGGATTTTTCTTTTACGCGTCTTCTCTCTCTCTCTCGTACCAACCAAAAGGGTTTTTCATATATTATAGTTTTTTTAGAAATACTTTTTAAACATAATTAATTCAGGATCAAAGAATTTAAGTATAACAGGAAATTAACATTGTATAAAATAAAAAAGAATTTAATCACAAGATAAATGTTTTTATTTAACATTTTAATTAACATTTTTTTTAAAGCATTTTAATGATCATAAATCTCAGAAAATAGAAATACTTTAGAAAATATTTCCAGTTGTTAATATTGCACGCGTAAGGCATTTTAACAATAATTAACTTAGATGATAAGAAAAATGTTGCATTAGAAATATCCAGGACACTAAGGGGATTTCTAAAGAAGGAGAATAACTACTAGGTAATGGAAAACTCAAAAAATGAACAAGAAAAAACAATTTCAACACAAGTACTCTTTGTTACTTGAAAGTTTTTTATTTAAAATGTTCTTGGTTTAACCGCACTGGTAAATTATGTTTAAATATATATTTATTCCTCTGATTTAGCAAATTAAATGCTTTTACGTATGAAGTATTGTTATTGTACTTTCATTTGAAAGAAATCTTTCCCTCGGCTTCTGATGACCTATGACATAAGATTGTCTTTTTATATAAGGAAAAACTATAAGTATGTGATATATAGAGTAAACGATTCGAGATACTCAATATTTTTAAATTCAATAAAATCTTATTATGATTGATAAAAATATTTTTTTTAAGATCTTATAAATCAGTAGAACAGACGTATATAGCAAAATTCTTCCATATGTCATAGTTGTTTTACAAATACTATTCGAAGATACTTAATGCAGCATCAACGTATTCAAGTATTAAAGGTAATTAACAATGTATAACATAAAAATAATTTAATCCCAAGTAAGATTTTTTTATTCAATATTTTAGTTTACATTATTTTTAGAGCATTATAAATATCTAAAATCCCAGGAAATAGCAATACTTTAGAAAATATTTCCTGTTTAGAGTATAGAAAGCATTAGAAACTCTAACGAAAATATAATTAGTTTTTTTAAGAAAACTAATTAATTGTTTTTTATATAAGAAAAAACTATCCGTATGTCATCTACAATGTAAACGATTCGATATACCTAATACTTTTTAATTCAATAACATGTTTTACTTGATTGATTAAAAAATTTTTTCTAGACATTAGGAATCCGTTGAACAGACGTTTTTTTTTTAACTCAACACATGTTTACAATTTGTCCGTATGCACTTGTTAAATTATTATATAAGTGACAAAGATAGCACGTGGACGGTTTTTCTAATGAGAAAGCGTCGCTAATGTCGGTTTTTTCAATTAGTTATATTTTTACTATGTCTTCTTGGTGGATTCTTTTGAGCCTCCTAGGGATATATTGGTTTTACTTATCGTTGGCTAGCGGGCTTATGAGCGTATTAATCCTTTTTTTTATCTGCACGTTTACTTGTTTATTTCTTTTTTTATGGTGGGAATATTTAGGTCCTTCTTCATCTCTTCATTACGGACGTACCATGAAGCACCCATGATTTTGAACATACGTAAATAGCAATATACTTTGATATAATATAATTGTTTTAGAAATACTTTTAGAACATTATTTATACAAGATCAAAAGATTTAATGTTAAAGAATATTCTTCTTTAAATCGTTTGTAAATATAGACGTGTTTATCTACCACTCCTGAGAATATATTTAAATAATAAATACGTTGAGGTAAAGTGTTTTACCTCACCGCGTGTTTTATCCTATGACGAAAAGATTTGACCATAGAAACTATCAAGATCCAACCAAACAAACAATCCTCTAACCTTGTTTATACAGAAAAGAGAATAATCAAAATAGATAATAGAAACTCGTGTATGGAAAGTGAAATGAATACAGATTCGAAAGATTCGCAAAACTGGATTCCCGCTAAATGAACCAAATTACACGGGGTTCAAAAAAACGCTAGATGGGTGAACCAAAAAACTATAATAATAACTCATCTTCACCACTACAAACAAAATGGCTTCAAGAAATACCCATTAGCAACTCTTACAATCTACTAGACAAACTAACATAACCGCAAAATACTATAGAAAAATTGGAAGGAAGAAAAGCTGTAAAGCCATCACCAATATACATTGACGCAGAGATCATTGACGCTCTGCTCCAGTTACTGGTTGAAACAGTTGTACAATATAACTGTGTAATAAAGCAACTTAAAGATAACCAAGGGAAAGTACATAATACTACATCAGATACGTTCAGAAAGGTAGTAAATGCTCTAATTACTAAAAACGCGGGATACCACACGTATCAAGAAAAAAACGAGAAAAGCTATAAAATCGAAATGTGAGAACTTAATTCCAAGTCTAATACAGATAAAATAACAAATGAATTGGAAAACTGTATTTTTTTTTTTTATTAGAATTATATGAATTTACAATCAATTCTTAACGAGAATTATGAGTAGTTTAAGATGACTTGATTCGCTTTGTCTATTGGTCTTCTAGGCCATCCATCGGTTGTCGATTTAGCAGTATGTCTTGTATTTGACGTGTGAATCGCCTGGTTGCTTTCAAAAGTGAATAGTTACTGTTAACTACGGGATTTAAATTTGGTAGAAAAAGGTCTATAGTCCTTCATTTTTAAAGTTTTTAAGATTTTTCCTTATAATCCTAGTTGCTTTATTTAATTTCTGTTTGTCAACCGGTAATTTGTTATTTTGCCAAATTATTCTCAGATTTTGTTCTCTTGGATTTTTGTTATAATATATTCATGGAACTCGTTGCTATTCCTATATTTAGGACTAAGTGTAGAGCCTCGAGCTGCATTTATTATATTGTTTGATAGGTAATTTATTGCAACGTCTACATCGTCGGTCGTTACCAATGGTGTTGCGGCTTTAGTAGCAGTACTGACTGTCTCTCGAAAATGATCCCAGTTTGTAAATTTATTGCATATGGAGCTTGGAGAGTTATTCTCAACAATTGTTGTGTTTATTGTTACTATGATTGGAGAATGGTCAGAAGAAAGGTCAAGTAAAGAGCATACCTGTATATATCTAGGAGATATATTTTTAATTATGTAAAACTCAAGCAAATCTGAGATTTTGTTGACATCTGTTGGCCAATACGTAGCTTCTCCAGAACAAATAAATGATGCTTTATTTGTTTCAATATTTTTAAAGAGAATTCTCCCCCTTGGGTTTACAATTTTACTGCCTTAATGGTTATTTTTAGCATTAAAATCACTTCCTGCCATGTATCTGGTGCCTAGACTTTCCGAGAAATGATCGAATTCTGCTTTTTGAATATTGGGTTTAGGAGGGCAGTAGACTGCGTAGATAGCTAGTGAGCTATTCCAGTCTTAAATCATTAGATTTTTTGCCTGGAGGTAGTCTTGCTTATCGGGCGCAAGTTCGTAATGATTAAGACTAGATATAATTATAATCGCTGTACATTCATGTGCTCTTTAACTTGGATATTCGTGCAGTAAACCTTAAAGACAAAAATTTTTAAGTAAGCTTTGTCAGTAAAGTGTGTCTCCGATACAAGCATTATTTAAATATCCTGATGTTTCAAGAAAGCTTCCAACTCAACTTTTCGTTGCAATAAACCATTGGCATTCTAAACAGCGATATGTAATCTTCGTTATTTGCCGATACTTGACAATTTACTTACGATAACTGGTAACAATGAAATGAGGATGTTTATTTGACTAGATTGTTTTTCAATGAGTTTTTCCAATTTCCTCAGACTTTCGGAAGATCTTGTACAATTGCTTGTATTTTTGTAGTTGGATGTCTCCAGGTTTGAATTATTTTATTATTATAATTATTTTATTACTATGAAGGGCAATTATTTCCCTTCCTTGCCTGAGAATACGATACCAGTGGTTTTTTGTAATATTGGTTTTTCCCCACCTGGTCGGCTTGTAGTGTGGTCTAAATATTATGATTTTCCCTGAGACTTGGTTTTGGGAATGTTTTCTTAAGCTGTTCTTGATACCGTAGACATCTCTTGTAGTTCGCAGTATTGGAGGCCGCTACATAGAATACAGATTTGTAAAGTATCTATGGATTTTTGCAATCAGCTGTTGCGTGTTGACCTGCGCATTTGACACATTGGTATGTGCGATTGCAATACCTCTGAGTGTGATCGTACCTTTGGCACCTTTTGCATTGAACTATTTCTTTCTTTTTTAGGGGTGGTTCAATTTTGACTATTGTATTTTTTAGTTTGTTTATGTTATATATTGTGTTATTATTTGGTTTCTGTTTCAAGTCAATATAGAACATTGATAGCAGGTTATGTGTTACCCTATGTCTTATATTGCTTATGTTTACAACTTCATGCCCAAGCTCTAAAAGTTCGTCCTTTAGGGCATTCAAATCAACAGAATGATGAATGTTGAGAAAGATAACCCGAAACGACCGTTCCTGTTTTAATTGATATGTGTGAAAATTAGCGTTCGATGATTTCAAAATTCTCACAATCCTTCTATAAGACTTCGAATTAGCCAGCAGGACACGAACCTGATTATTGCTTATCTTAAGAGTGTAGCTTTTTCATGCAAACTTCTTCTAAACATTTCTTCAGTGATTGAATATCAATAACGTCATCTATATATATCTGGGGAGGAGAAGGAGGCTCTTTTCCTGACTTTCTATTTACTGGAGCCGGTGCATCTACTTTGGTGAACTCATTCAGGACTTATTACCTATTTGCTGTTAGTAAAACTCCTTCCATTTTATGATTTTTATTGTTGTTATCATCCTCTGATCGTGGTGTTTTGCTGCTATAATTATTATTCGGACGCATGGATCCAGTAGCTATTTCCCACGGCGGTGGTCTAAATGTTTGCATATCTTTGTCAAGGATATGCGAAAGGCTTATATCCATTGACGTTACTGAGTCAAAAGATTTCAAGTTTAACGTCTTTCTAACGATTTTCTAGCGCACTGGCTCTTTAAGATAAAAACAAATATATATATGAGATTAAAACCCTGCTTAATACAGTAATTAAAGTAGAACCACCAAAAACTAAAAGAGAAATACTTCAATGCACAAGATGCTAAGCCTATGGGCACACAAAAACTTACTGTAACAGAAATCCTGCATGTGTAAAATGTGCAAAAAATCACTTAACAGCACTCTGTCCTCAAGAGTGCAAAATAGAAAAAGCCATGTGTGTAAACTGCAACGGTAACCACCCAGAAAATTACAAAGAATGTCAGACAAGAAAATTACTACAACAAAAACTGTATCCCACGCTGAGAAAAAAAGTATTGAAAAAACTTTTCTAGAAGATTCTTACGAGAAAAATACTAAAATAAACAAATCATGAATGCAAACAGGGATAATACACCGATAGTTGAGCTCAGCGAATCAAAGAGATGCTATGCCGATGTAACCAAACGTGCACATACAAATACAAAAGACTTAAACACTGAGGAGACATTGGATATTAAAGAACTACTAAAACAATCTATTAAAAATACAGAAATCATTACCACAATGATAATGGAGTAAAATTCTCTTTTAATAAAACAACAAACACAACAAATCACCACAATGCTACAACTAATAACAAAAACGCTACTTAATAACAAATAATGGATACACAAATAAAAATAGCGGTTTGGAACAGCAACGGATTACAACAACGAATTCAAGAAACCAAAGCATTCATATACACGCATGATATAGACATTCTACTCGTATCTGAAACTCATCTCACAGACAAAAACTATATAAATATTCCATACTACACCATGCATGACACAAAACATCCTTCAGGTAAAGCGCATGGTGAAACTGCCATAATTATTAAGAACGAGATCAAACATAATCTATTCAGTAAAACAACTCACGATTACCTTTAAGCCACCACAATTACCTTAAGAACTCAGGGTAATTCCCTTAAACTCTCGGCTATTTATTCACCGTCAAAATTCAAAATTACAATAGATCAATGGAACTACTTTTTCAAGGCATTAGAGAATAAATTTGTAACAGCTGGCAACTTTAACGCCAAAGATCCATATTGGGGATAAAAACCACCTCACCAAGAGGTAATATTTTAAACTCCTACATAACGAACGCAAACCTAGACATTCTCACGACAGGTGAACCAACATACTGCCCATCAGCTTTTAATAATACTCCCGACTTAATAGACTTCAGCGTCCTTAATGGCCTAAACCTAATGCACTTCAAAACCGAATCGTCACTTGATTTCAGTTCAGACCATTAACCTATAATAATAACTTACCAGAAAAAACCTCTAATATATAAAAAATCACAAACTTTGTGCAATGAAAGTACAAATTGGATGATCTTAAAAGAAATTTTAGAATCCAAATTAAACTGTAATATTCCGCTCAAGACGTTTTTACAAATAGAAAAAGCTTTTAATAATTTATCATATGGAATACAAGAAGCAGCGTGGGCATCTACATCTCAAAATGTTTTACCCAGAAGTCGTGTTACGGTCAGAGCAAACCTTGCAGTCCCTTTTTGTGCTGTTTTACTGAGTCGCTTGATTTAGGATTTCAAATAAATCGGACACTGCAGCAGCGCAGCTCGAATTCACTTGGAATCAACCGTGCGCTGTATCGGCGCCGCTCGAGTGCAAAGGGTTTACTCATCACCTTATCAGATTCTTTCCATTATTATTTTAACATTATCTAATATTTTATTCTTATGGATTACATATATACTTATGAATACACAGACATGTACTTAGGTAATCTACTTGGCCATCTTATCTTCTTACTTCCGTTAAGAGTCTTCTCTATAGATATCGCTTCTACCGTTGCGCACGCATGCCTACATACACACTCTACTTATACGACTTAATACCTAGTATAAGTAGCATAAAAATTACTCTTATCCTAACAGTAAATTCATATAGACCGATATCGCTCTTATTATTACTATCTAAATTGCTGGAAAAAATAATATAAAATGAAAAGAATAATTTCAGACAAAAACCTGATTCCTGACCATCAGTTTAAATTCTGAAACAAACACTCTACCGTTGAACAAGTATACAGACTAACTAATACGATAATCAAAGCTTTAGAAAATAAAGAGTACTTTTCCGCCGTCTTCATAGATGTAGAAAAAGCTTTCGATAAAGTGTAGCATAACGAATTATAACAAATAATAAATAAACACTTTCCACACTCGTATTACAAACTCCTAAAATCTTACCTTTCTGAAAGAACATTTTATGTAAAAAAAAAAGAAACACATTCGAACATCAAACTAATCAAAGCTGGGGTTTCGCAGGGTAGTATCTGTGGACCTGTTCTTTACACACTCTATACAGCAAAAATACCAATAAACGCAAACTGTACAGTCTTAACGTCTGCAGACAACACAGCAATGCTTACCAATAATGTAATAACTTGTAATAACTTTTAATAACTTCAAATAAATTTAAAACATAAAGACCAAACAAAAAGAAAAAATAATTAGCAATAATATTAGTTATTGCTGAGACAATTAAATTATTTAAATTTGTACCAGTAATCACAGGCTTAGCCGATGGTTCGCAAAGTAAATTAGAAGTTGACGGAGTACATAAAATTTTATTCGCAGGCAATTCATATGCTTTTTGAATCATTTTTCTTCGCAGCCAATGAACCCTACAACGTTTAGCATTAGCGCGCATTATGTTTTCCTTATTTTCCTCATTATTTTCCTTATTTTCCTCATTATTTTCCTTATTTTCCTTATTTTCCTGATTCCTTTTTCTACGAAGACGATAACCTCTACATTTCTCTGCATTAGTTTTTGGCATATTGAAAACTTAAAAAGAAATTGAAATGTATACTGATCCTGGTCAATAAGAAAGCTGCAAGAGATTATAGTTTAATAATAAATTCAAAATTAAAATAATTAAAATAATTAAAATATTTAAAATAAAATAAATAAATTTTCAACAAAAATTAATAACAAATAATAAAATTTAAACTATAGATAAATGTGAACGCTTAGTCTTAATTTTTGTATTGTTGCTAAGGAGAATAGTTGGAGATCTACGTCCGATCGGCACTATTGTTTTATTAATTTAAATCGAAACGTGTCCAGCAACTTTCTGTACGATTTTCTAGCCAATCTTTAGTGAATCTGAAAACTTAAGCCACACAACATTTACTTCTCCATCTTCATTGTATTCAATATGAAATAACTACAATTTTCCCGAATTCCAATATATACTCTACAATTGTAAATAAAATAAAATACAACTTCAATAAAAACTTTAATAAAATAGAGGTAATAAATATAATTTAAATAACATACAAATATTAACAAAATTAATAAAATAAAACAACAAATAAGAAAAAGAAAAACTCTTGGTTAAGTAAATAAAAGAATAATATATATTGGCTCGTCAGACAAAAAGCCTTGTAGCTTAAAAGCTCTGGTTGATAAATTAAACGTAATAAGGAATTGCGGTTTTAACAAAAAATTAAACACGAATTTTACCTCTTGCTCGCTTCGCTTGTATACGGATTCAACAAAAAGGTTCACCTCGTTAATGGACGTATAAGGAATACTTATACTTTTTTATTTCGTTCTAGCTTAAATCGCTTTCTTCGTCGCTTTCTTTGTAAATTCTTCGCTGCTCATCTAAGACGTATCGTCGTAGGCGTCCAGTGGAAGAATAGGACGAGTGCTTTGTTAATAGGCCC
>NW_025113028.1:0-45474 GCF_010416935.1 Polistes fuscatus
TTTTGTCTCGTAAAAATTTATTATTTATTAAATTAAATACATTTGAAAAAGAAGAATTTTTAACCACACACATAAAATTAATTCAAGATATATAGAAAGGATATTCTAAAAAACGTGGAATTTATTTTCTATACAAAATTTAATTCTTTTTATTATGTTATAAGAAAACAGTAATGCATTCTGATTCATCTTCGAAGTCTTAAGAATGTACGAAATAATTGAGCTATTATCAATGGTGCGTTAGCGTAAGTAGTAACGTCTTGCTTCTCGCGCTGGGTATTAACGTTCGATTCTTCGTGAGGGATTATTTTTTTATAAGTTTTTCTATCCTTAGGTATATAAATTATTTTGACATTTCCTATTTCTAATTATATACAGAAAAAAATTAAAATTATTACAAAAAAATTAAAAGCAATAAATTTTTTACATCTTGCACAAATAAAGGAAGATTTATTACATAAATTACAAATTTATCCTGTAAATATCATCCTAAAAATGTCTCGTTTTTGCACGTTAAAAATAAATTTTGTTATCTATTGGATATTATTTAATTTAGTTATAAGTAACTTTATTACTCGCGTAATGTAATTTCTAATAAATTTTATATCGTTAGTGCAAAATTTGAAAAAAATCTGAGGTGGACTCACTGACCGTCTCCTTGTTAAGGATAGAAAAACTTATAAAAAAAATAATTCCCCCACGAAGAATCGAACGTTAAATACCCAGCGCGAGAAGCGAAGACGTTACTACTTACGGTAACGCACAACTTGATAATTGCTCAATTTGTTTCGTACAATTCTTAAGACTTCGAAGATGAATCAGAATGCATTACTGTTTTCTTATAACAATAAAAAAGAATTAAAATTATGTATAGACAAAAAATAAATTCCACGTTTTTAGAATATCCTTTCATATATATCTTGAATTAATTTTATGTGTGGATATAAATTCTTCTTTTTTAAATATGTATTTAATTTGATAAACTAATAAATTTTACGAGACAAAAAGTCAGTAATTTAAAATTTTATAATAATAATTTAATAGGAAAAATATTTAAATTTTAAATTTCGTCTTAAAGAGAATACGTATTTAATTTGATATACAAATAAATTTTTGTGAGGCAAAGAATTTATCAATTAATTATTCTAATTAATTTTTGGCGAGACACAAAATTAATTCATTATTTTTCCTCAACTAAATAATATAGTTTCTGTTAAAATGAATTATTTTTTTTACTCAAGGTTCATTATTTTTGACAATAAATAAAGAAACGGCGTGCCATAAGCATCAAGATTCGATTTAAAAGTGCCGCGCTTATCGCCGATATATATAGATATATAGAACGCTCGACGCACGATGGCTAAAACGAAAAATTCTCGCTACCGAAAAAAAAATAGAAAGAGAAAATATCGGTTTTCTTTCTCACTCGCACTCGTATACAAAACGCTCGACGCTCGATGGCCAAGACGTAAAATTCTTGCTACCGAAAGAAAAATATAAAAAGAGAATATCAGAACGCTCAACAATCGATGGCCAAGGACAATAATACTCGTTATCGCATGATAAATAAAAGAGAAATATTGGTTTGTTCTCTCACTCGCACTTTCATTCAAGACCGAGAGTCCCGAAGATTGCCGAAGATCCTTCGTTGTGTATTAGTGCACACGGACGCTCGCACGCATAGTAGCTCGCTCGCGTGTAAACGCGACGGAGGGATAAGCTTGCTTTCTCCCACTCTTACAATTTTTTTCCCTTCTTCAATCCAATTTTATTCGCTTATTTTGAAAATACGAAGATAACTCATAAAATTTTTATGTATATTTTAATTCTCTACAACTTTTGTTTAAAACTTTTTTCGATTAAATGCCTAGATTCTAAGATAAGGCTATATTTTACCCTTTTTTACCCTTTTTTCCAAGATGCCGGTTGCTGATTTATTATAATTAGCACTATTCGATTCAGTGTCGTCAACTTACCCTTAGATCAAATTTTGAAGCATATACTAAAAAGTTCCGGGTTTGGCCCGCGTTGACTGGCCTAATGGCTGTTGACGCGTGAAGTAATTAGATATATCTTTCTTATATTTAGTGTGGGCTGATATCTATATTTTGATATTTTCTTTTTCTTTTTTTATTCTTTCTTATATATAATAATAATATTTTTTCTTTAAGTTATTTTTTTTTTTGAAGTTTTTTTTTGAAGTAATTTTGAGGTTATTGAGGTTATATTCGTTTTGGTACGGCAAAGAAGTATAACTTCTTACGTGCGTACATAAGTACACACACCAGTTTTTGTTTCTTTCTCTCGCGCTATCCCATTTTTCGCATACACATACTTTTTTCGATTAATTCGTTTTCAATCCGTGTTTCGTTCGACGACACTTCCTTCCTTCGATATTTTTCTTGTATCTCATATTTCTTTTTTTTCCTTTCCCCTTTTTTTCTTTCCTCGAAGGCTTATTATTTAATTCAATATTTTCTCGAACGAGGGATTAACATTTTCATGGCACATCATTTATGTATGAAAAAGAAAAGAAAAGAAAAGAAAATAAAAAAAAAAAAAAAGAGACATAAATAAATAACATCGAGAAACTCGATGTTAACGATAATTTTTTTTTTTCGACCATTCTCGATTCTCGATGAAAACAAAACTACGATTTGAAACGTCTCTCCCGAGTGAATCATTCGAACAATTAAACACACGAACTTGAAAACGTACTAATTAAACAATACATTAAACATACGACCTTTGGTTATCGAGTCATATGACGTCATCGAGACCAACGAAAAATTATAAACGCAAGCATAATGTTAAGATTACTCTTTTGTTTTTGTTTTATTCGAACTACGTACAGTCTTAATAATTAATAATCTTACCGCGTTAAACCGTTGAGTATTGTCATGACGAATCATAAGCAAAATAAAATAAGAAGAGAACCTTTTGAATTTCATCATTCCTCTCTCTCTCTCTCTCTCTCTTTCTTACAAACACATCTCTTAATCTCTATGGCATTTAACGAATGATAATAATCCGACGAGTTTTCTTCATTCCTTTTCTTCCTTTCTTCCTTTCTTATTTTTCGTCTCACTTCATTTTCTTTTGTATCTCTATTTTATCAGAGCGTTAGAACAACCCGACGATAATTTAACCCGGCGAATATATACATCCTTAGGAGTTGCTCACATTTTTAACCCCCCCATTTTTTCCCCTTTTATTTCTTCCTTTCTTTCTTTTCTTCCTTCCTTCCTTCCCTCCCTTTTTTTTTTCATTCTGATTTAGGAAACGACCTCTGACGTAAAACGACGACGACTACTATCCTCCTTCGTACGAAGGAAAATAAAATAAAAATAAAAATAAGAAAATATTCGGCTTATCAAAACGTATTTGTTTTTCGCTTGAGCAACAGGAAACAAGCAACGAAGTAAGGAGAAAGAAAGGGTAAAAGGGATGGTTGTCCTAGTAGGGAAGAGAAGAGGAGGAAAAAGGGGGATGGTAGTGGGGAAAGCTACTAGATATTGTAGGGTGGTGCAGGGCTCAAAACAAGGGTAGAAAAGGAAGGTTGAAAGAGATGGGTTGAACGAGACAAAAAGGGCGTACACCACTACCAACCACCACCCTTCTCTTCCTCTTCTCGTCTAACTTCCCCGCCCTACCCCTATTTCTATCTTCCTCTTTATTTCTTTCTTTCTTTGTAAATGCACATAGATGGAAATAATGTGTTTGTGTGTGAATGTAACGTGGCACCTTCGCATCCACAAGGGACAGACTACGTTAAATAAGCTGACACTAAAAAATGAACGACTGTCAGTTAGAGGGGAAGGCATTAAAAATGTCTTCCTTTTTTCTAAATTTACATTTTTATTTTACAAATTCAGAAAATGTATGATGCATTTCGATAAATATAAATTCACTCGACACAATGACAATATTAACGATCAATTAACGCTTAAAATTATTATTTTTTCTTCATTTTCTCTATTTATTTTATCGTTAATTGATTTTTACACGTATTTTTATTTAATAGTCGAATGCTAATGTTCATATACATATATATATATATATATATATATATATATATATATATATATATTATATATGTATATTTATGTACGTATATTATTTATTATTTTTATTATAAAGGAATGAATTTATATGTTATACGATAGACGTATACTGGTGCTAAAATATTATATAAAACGATTAAATCATACTTTATTATCATACTTTACATATATATTTTATCTTGTTGGAGGTCATCGGTGACCTCCACCAGAAATTAGGAGGAATACATTTAGTTTACTTATTTAATAATAGTAATATTTTTTATTTTCTATAGAAATTAATTATACGCGTGCGTTGAAAAAAAAAAAGGAGACATTTATTTTGATCTTATTTTTTGTAGAGTTTAAATTTACGAAAAAAAAATTCTACTAATTAAAATGACAAAATATATAAGAAGAAAAACAAATTAAATATGAGTCGGTATATTTGCTCGCCCTAGTCGGAAAATTATATTGATTTATCTTATCGCCGTTTGTTACTTTTTAATACGAATTATCTCGATATTAATGTATAACGTATTTCTATCTAAAAATAAACCTATTAAAAAGCTATATAAAATAAATTAACATAATTATCACACTATTCAAAACATCTTCAATATTACGATAATAACGACACGATTAAAATCTAGTTTTAATTTTAACGTGCATTTATATATAACTATAACTATTATATAATCATCATAATAAACAATAATACACATTGTAGAAAATAAAACTATTTAATTCATCGTGTTGTTTAATTTCCATATTAAAATTATTACAAAAGAATAAAAAAAATAATAATTATATTAACAAATCACCATTCACATATAATTGAATTACTTTGATTAATGTAACTATTATTATCAATCATAAACAAAAGAAAATAAATACACATAATTCCCTCGAAAAATCAATAAACTCGACACTCGACAAGTTTCCAATCATTTATAACATTTATTTGTTCTTTATTTATTATAACTAGCAATTAAATGAAAATGTGAAATCTTTGAATGCGAATACGAGCATAATGATTTACGAAACGAAATAAAATATTCGGATTGTATAGAAATAAAAAAAAACAATTAATCGATAATAATTATTATATGAAAATTTCTCTGCAATATCATTCTCGTTGTCGTTGTGTTATTGTTGTTCTCTCGTCGTACATGCTTCGATCGGTCAAACCAATTCAACAACCCCTAACCTCCCCCCCGCCACTACCATTTATTCCCATCCCTTTCAAACTTCCTATAATAATAATAATAATAGAATGCATTTTCTATTTGTCCAATTCCCAACAGTTAATTACATCGGATCTCTCTATCGACTTTATCAACCTACTATCATTCTCTCTCTCTCTTTCTCTTACTATTATTCCCAACCCCTTGTGACCGAAGCACAGTAGTACTACTACTCTCAACCCTCTCCCCTCTCTCGAGGTCACCAACATCGAGGTAGAAATTGTTTCTGTATACATTTCCGGCATTTTCTCGCTTGGCCGCAGTTTCCACGAACGAGACAAGACCCGTAATAAAAAAATAAAAAGAAAAAAAAAAGAAAAGAGAAAAAGAGAAAAAAAAGACCAATATGTGTATTTATATTTACAAGATGTTTCAAAATATGCGAGCTCAATTTCAAGGCCAGTTTTTTCGTACGTTTAGAATAAAAAAAAAAAGAAAAAAAGAGAAAATAAATATAATTGTAAAGCCGAATACGATCTCGATTTTGTATTAAAAACGTTTTTATTTAACAATAATTCATACTCATTCTTTAAAGTTAGATTTTGAAACGGTGTGTATACTACTATCCTATTATATGTATAACATATACATATATATGTTTAAAGTTTAAAACAATTTTCCGATGCTTTGATAAAAATTTTCTAATGGTCTAGAATTTAATTAAAAAACATTAAACAATAATTCAATTCATGATAAATTCCATTTCATATAATACTCGGAAAATAAATATTCCTACTCGGGAAATTTTTGTCCAACTTCTAGACAAATAAAATAGAAATATATTAAATTAGAAACAATTAAAAAACTATAATAATTACAAAAGATTCTCAGAATTTGTCGAATCTATAATTAAAAATTAAAACAGTTGTTTTCTTTTGTTGAAATAGTAATTAAAAGAAAAAAAAAGAATAATACAAAATGTAATGTCTTTAAATAAATTTATGTCGGTTATATTTTAAATACATTGAATTTTATTATTTTTATAAATATCCTGTTTCCTTGAATTTACCCAGCGATTCAAAACTTTTAGCCGGTAGTGTATATACGCATATGTGTATGATATATATATATATATATATATATACGTATATGCGTGTGTGCTTTCATATACATAACCGTAGTATAAACGTTCTATATAGGATGAAAATCGATACGAGAGAAACCATACGAGATGTAAACAATATTTTATACACACACACACATACATACCTAAACACACATACACGTATTTACAAGCGAGAAATAAATTGACTTTAGCAAGAATTTTTTAATCCTCATTTATACTGGTATATCTTTTGATAAAAATGGTCGACTTTATATCACTCTGCGTCCAATTAAAATTTATAAAAATTTCTCTCTCTCTCTCTCTCTCTCTTATTTCTCTTTATTATTATGAATAAAATAAAATGATTTATTAAAATATATGATTAAAAAAATAACGTTGTGTGCGTTATTAGAACTGTACGGTGTCGGTGTGCATGCTTTTTTTTTTATTTGCAAGTAGTTTAATCAAATTTTGTTTAAAAATTTTATTTTATTTATGAGTTTGGTTGCAAAAATGTAATAGAAAACTAAATTGAAAATTAAATTTTTGTTCAATTTAAAGATATGAAAATTAAATATTTATATAATAATACGTTAAATGATACTTAATGGAATATTTAAAAAATTATGTAATTTTCTTTTTTTTCCTTATAAATCATAAAATCAAAAGGTTTGTTTTATTCTCGGAACAAAATGACGCACGTATAACAAGCTTAATGACTAAAACCTTATGAATAGTATTTAGATTAGTCATACACAGATCTAACAATAAGATTAATTTTTTCCACGATGATATAGAAATGTGCATGAATAAATTATAATAAATGCGATGTTATTGAAAATAATTTTTTGGTTATAAATATTTGAAATTTTGTACTTTCATTTTGAAACGCATTAACGTGCATTCAATGACTAAATTAAAACGAAATTATGGCATTTAAAACACAGATCTAATATAAAAAAACTTTTATATTTAGATGTTTTTGATAATTAATAAGATATTAATTATTATATTATTTCGAATAAATTCCTTAATCAATAACATCGAAAAATAAACAAAATGTTATTGCAAAATGCGTTTGTTTTTTTGTATGACTGTATATTTTAAAATCAACATTTTCGAAATTTCTATTTTATTCTCTGGCAAAAGGCTACGTGAGTTTAGTTTGTAAACTCTAATGAATAAAATATGAGCTACTCACACAAACGATCGAAGATAAGATTTTTTTTTATATGCTAGATAAAAAGACGAATGTTTAATCGCGGTTTCAATAAATTCTTTTTATCAACAAAAAATAGGTAAATAAGATTTTTATTTAAAATTGTGCATGCTTTTTTCTTTATTTTATATATTTTATTAATTTATAATCGTAGAAAATTTCTATTATATTTTCTCGCAAGAAGTTACGTAAATTTATAACGTAAACTCTAATTAATGTAAGCTACTAACACAAAGATTTAATTATAATACCTTTCTGTACTAGATTATATAAATTACATGTTAATAACTACTTTAAAATAATATTTTTATCAGAATAGAATAATGTATACAAATATAGCGTTATCTACAATCTTATCTTTGCGTTTTAAAACGAACATAGTCGAAATTTCAAATTCATTTTCGAAAGTGATTACGTAGTTTTATTCAATAAACTTTAATAAATAAGCTACTTAAATAACAATCAAAACTAAGACCTTTGTACACAAGATAATAAATAAAATTTTAATTAAAATATAAAATAATTCCTCTCTTAAAATTCAATCTAAATTAATTTATAAAAATAAGTTATTCAAGAAAAGACAAAAAGAAAAATGTATTTATTTTTTGTAAAATATTTAAAAAAAAACAAACATCGTCGAGATTTTAATTGAATTCAACCGTTCTGTGCAAGATAATACAGGAAAAAAAAAAGAAAAAAAGAGACATTAATAAAAATCTAAAATAATATTTTATCAACAACCTAGAAAAAAAAACCTAGAAAAGAAATAAAAATTAAATATATTATTCAACAAAAATAAGATTAAATTTTTTTCCGTATATATTAGAAAAAAAAAAAAACAAGACAAACATTATTGAAAAATTTCAATTTTATTTACTCAGAAAATAGTCAACTCTCGAATAGATTCTATAAATTTTAATGAATAGTACTATATAGGGATACATTCACATACACCCAACGAAACCTAGTAAAACGTGCACACCGATATTGTACGGAAACGACGAGGATGCACACTCAGGTTAATACGAGAGTATCAGGTTGGCACGACATTCTCTTTAGTAGCTTACATAACAATGTTCCGTGTCACAATGGAAAACGTACTCTCTTATATACATATAATATATATATACTTGCATTCGTTGCAACGAGAATAATACAGAGGCGCGAGTACGGCTCGTTACTCCTTTCGACTCTCTCGATTTTGAGTCATGTCTAAAAATATCAATTATACTCGTGCATTCGCCAATCTACGCGCAACTCTCGTGAATATATATATAAATATAAATATTTCCCCTGCTTACTCTTTCCTCTCTCTAATACGTGAATCAATGAAATGCGTGTGAAAGAGGGAGAGAGAGAGATAGAGAGAGAGAGAGAGAGGTATATACAACTGATCTGAGAAAATTTACTACCAATTACTTTTCACTTTGCTATATACAAACACGTTACATTCTCCAACAACCTACCTGAAACACTGCTAGGTAAAAAGTACTGTCATTCTATATGTATAATATGTGCATACACGTATAAATGTATATATATATATGTGTTTGTAATTATTTTTACACGAGAATAATTGTTATGTACGAATGTGCATATATTTTTGTGGTTATTTTTAAATATGAAAACAATTATTTATGTATGTTTGTATGTGTCTATGGTTATTTTTATAGGTAAATATATGTGTGCATATATATAGTATATTGTACGATCGGAATCGATCATAGCCGAAAATCGATTGTAACTAAAATACGAGATTTACTATGCGCCCACTAAATCGATAGAGAGTTACTAGTAACTAGCATCCATAACCCCACCACTCGACCGTCGAGTGAGGGCACCCTGCAGGGCACAATACGAAAGACACGCTCTAGTCCACCGCTGGACGCCTACGAGGACACTTGGAGACAAATTAATCGGAGGCAAGGAGCGAGAGGATCATAGAAAGACAAGGAGTTTATCTGTTAAGTGAATGTATCTTACAGATATTATAAATACGATAGAAAGACAAGGAGTTTATCTGTTAAGCGAATGTATCTTACAGATATTATAAATACGATAGAGAGACGTAGAGGCGGCAATTAACGGTGAGAGATATAATTTCTATTTCTTTCAACGAGATTGACCATCAAGGTTAATCATGACGAGAAGTTGATCACGGACACAATCCGTGATCCATCGTCGTCCATTGTATTAATAACAACCAGGGTTTTTTGCCACTAGGCTTTTTCCCTGACGAGCCAATAAAGCATTGCACTTATTGGCTCAACCACGTGTTTAATTTAATTCTAATTCACCTTTTCACCCTCCTCATAATTAAGCTTCATCCAATCGCCGGAGGACTCCATGTTGGAGAAATTTTGGCAAATACATTTTGGTGCCTCCTGTGAGGTCTGAATTTCTGATTCCTGGTTTGAGTGAAGCTGCGTATACGGAATCGCCACTGAGAAAATCTAGTTCCTGAACATACACGCTGCCACGACGAGCTAGTCATCACAAAGGATTCGAAAAGGAGATAAGTAGATTGCATCATTTGTGCATACGTTTATGCGTATCCACTTTAAATATTATAAAATATTCTATAGGAAATTACGTCTTCGAACCCCGTAGAAGTTCGTAATTTCTAATATAAATTTTATTATTTTCTCTCATCTTTCTTACTAAATTGGTATATTAAAATCGGAAACAACTCATTCGAATCCACTTCAAATTTTAACCGAAGTAACGTATATTAATAGAATTTGAAAATCGCTTTGTCTTCGGACAAAGAGCGCGATAACAGTTTCTACGGTTACATCGCTTAGCAACGATAGTTTTTCAAACATAAGATTAAACAACGACGAAATCGTGACGTCGATAGAGCCGATAGATAAGGGACCCCCACCCCCTTCTTTGCCAACTCACAGCTCAGGACCGTAACCGCGTGATCGGAAACCCGACGCATTATAACAAAAATTCATATATTAAAATCTTCGTATTCAACATAATTTACATTAACCCATCTTCGAAAAGTAAGATAATTAAAATCGGTAAACGATGGAACCGAAGGAACGTTTGAATCGGTTACGAAGGACATTAAAAATGCAATTGACAATTTTTGAACAAGAAATTGACGGGGAGAGATTAGATGAAACAACATTAGTAGGTCGATTTAAGAAAATCACGAAACACTTAGAAGCATACGATCAGGCACAACTGGAGTGTGATGATGAGGATTTAGGGGAAGAAGAAATACAAGAAGTAACGTTAATATTACGCCGGTACCATGCAATAGAAGCGAGAGTTCACCCAAATCCAGTATCCGCGGCTAACATCCCGAACGATCGCAGCGTAATTTCAAATCAGACAAGTACGACCGAACGACCGATTAAATTAAAACGAATTGAGATACCTAAATTTGATGGAAGATTAGAAAAATGGTTAGAATTTAAGAAAGGTTTTTTACCTCTGATAGACGCGCGGACCGACATATCTGATCTAGAAAAACACGCCTATCTTCGAGATGCATTGCAGGGCCGTGCACTCGAAGTGATTACACTATATTCAGGGGACGGGTCGAATTACAAACTCGCGTGGGAAGCATTATTAGAAAAATACGATAGAAAACGCGTACTGCTAGCAAGACTTCTCGACGCGATTCTGGATTTAACACACTCCGAGGATGATTCGGCAAGAGGGATTCAGAAACTCATAAGAGATACGGAGGCATATCTCAACATGATTGATTCGTTTAACGAGCCTCATGCTCTAACTGTGCGCGTTATCGAGCGCCTTTTACCTCGTCGCGTTCGGGAAGAATGGGATCGACAACTCAATTCGGACGATTACCCTACCCGCAAGGAACTTTATAAATTTTTAAAGGAAATAGACCACCGATATAGTGCTTCAGAGAAGCTAACGACGGATATTAAGGACAAACCCCGCGAAAAACGTAAACATATCCAAACGAACACATTACAATCGCGAAAACGGCAGGACACTTATCTTACGCATTCCGTCCCCATTAGTACATCGCACACCTGCATCCTTTGCGAACGAGTCGAACACCCGTTGTACCGCTGTCCTAAATATAACGACATGACGATAACCAACAAATGGGAGGTAATTCGAAATTATAAAATATGTCAAAACTGTTTGCGAAAGCATCGAGGTGCATGCATATCATCGAATTGTCGAATATGTCATCAACCACATCACACATCCTTACACCGAACCGATAATAAGAACATACCTTCGACGTGTGACCCACATCTTCAAAACAGGAAACACTCGCGTCGACATCCCAACAAACCTCGAATCCACATAACTAACTCCTATAGTCCGCGTCGTCACGCTAAATACACCGAATCCACTACTTATAATCGCGACGTACTGCATTTAAAAGAGGTGATAGAACTTTGAGACAATAGATATAAACGGAATCTTTCTTAATAGTACATTACTAGTCGAGCACATCATACAGGATACATTGGTAGAGCATTTATTACGATCTCATAACGGACGGATACATACATTGAACTCAACTCGATCACATCCGGTGCAGCATCAGTATCTTTTATCATCATCCGGAACTTAAAACAGTTCGCGAAAGACGAAAGCGCCAATCACCCGTTCAAAGCCGAAATTCTAATTAGAGATTTGCACATAAATAACTTTATCACGAACATCTAACCTATTCAATCACGCCGATATATCTTCGCGAAAGAGTTACGAAACATCATATTTTGTCGGAAATCGCGAGATCGAACCAGAGAACATGTTTCTGCAGTTTTTAACTATACGCGACTTTGAAAACTATAACACGGTGCAGAGGATGGATTGACCCTTTGAGTACAGAATACTTTCTCGAACAGTATAGATCTCGTCTACGATGAATAACACATTATAATATAGAAGACCATCTAGTTGATATTTCATTATCTATTCGGCATTGAATGAAACATTTTTTATTTTCAATATATATTGTTTATTCACCTGCTAGAATTTGAAATCACTGTAATTTGATAATTATAATATATTTGGATATTCACAACCAGAAATTTAAACGAATCATAAAAAGGATTATAATAGAATCATGGAAAGGCTTCAGTACATATTTTTACGAAATTAACATTTAACACATTGATATTGAAGAAAATAATAGTCAACCCAATATCTCATTTGCATACGATAAATCTCAAACAATTATCAACATATAATCCGATGTCATATTTTTTACGTTCAGATGGTGTATCATTCCTTCTTTGCCGTCTTCTACAGACAACACAATAGAAATAATTGCCGAAAATATACATTTGATTATAGCACTCAAAGGGTTAAGACGCATTCGTATCGGAGAGAAGACTTGACCGCGGAAAAAATAGGACGTGTATTAAAAATTAGTCCAAGACGAATAAATTTGCGCCGAAAGGGAAAGATTAACCGATTCGGGGGGAGCGGTTATCAATGAATTAGATTTGATTTCAGTTGGGGACCGATTAAGAAAAGCGAAATTAACTTTCCAGAAGAAATGTCTAACATCTGAACCATTTCGCAACCTCAATGACCAATTTCATCATTTAAAATACCCACACCGATATTCGGACCACCATTTATACGATATGATAACGATATTAATTTCAACGAAATAAGTTATCAATAAAAAGATTTGTAGACTTAATCAACTCTGTTAAATGCAAACGAAAATATACAACTTCATAACAGGTAGGAGAAATATTCGACATATCAATCCTCCGCTTTCATCCCAGCTAGGATGGCTGCGGGAACTATCATTCATCTATCAAACACCACCCAAATAAGTCGCATAACAACTTTGTTCACTTATGAAGAATTAATTACACGAACGATTGAAATCAAAACAATATTAAACTTACAACCTCAACGATTCCATAACACTAACTCCAACATATTTTTTAGTGGCAAACCATTTCCAATGATACTTAAAGTGAGACGACAGCGGGAATTTCCTGGATGCACACTCTACATCCGATAAGGAGACTCGAATCGAAACCGTAAAAACCATACGAGAAAACAATCAAGCGCAGCGATTGTTTATATTTTATTCAATAATTTTAAATGTACTCTGTTGTATATGTTAACTGCAAACTCGACACCTCAGATAAATTCATAACTATCATTCTTGTACGTACAAGACGATTAGATCGCCTGGCCAGCGATATGCAATTCTATCAAACAATCTACGACCAAACTTTGTAAACTTTAGCGTAAGACATCACGATACACTTACTCGAATAAGAATATTATTGATCGGTACCCTCTCAACGGGGGGAGTATGTACGATCGGAATCGATCATAGCCGAAAATCGATTGTAACTAAAATACGAGATTTACTATGCGCCCACTAAATCGATAGAGAGTTACTAGTAACTAGCATCCATAACCCCACCACTCGACCGTCGAGTGAGGGCACCCTGCAGGGCACAATACGAAAGACACGCTCTAGTCCACCGCTGGACGCCTACGAGGACACTTGGAGACAAATTAATCGGAGGCAAGGAGCGAGAGGATCATAGAAAGACAAGGAGTTTATCTGTTAAGTGAATGTATCTTACAGATATTATAAATACGATAGAAAGACAAGGAGTTTATCTGTTAAGCGAATGTATCTTACAGATATTATAAATACGATAGAGAGACGTAGAGGCGGCAATTAACGGTGAGAGATATAATTTCTATTTCTTTCAACGAGATTGACCATCAAGGTTAATCATGACGAGAAGTTGATCACGGACACAATCCGTGATCCATCGTCGTCCATTGTATTAATAACAACCAGGGTTTTTTGCCGCTAGGCTTTTTCCCTGACGAGCCAATAAAGCATTGCACTTATTGGCTCAACCACGTGTTTAATTTAATTCTAATTCACCTTTTCACCCTCCTCATAATTAAGCTTAATCCAATCGCCGGAGGACTCCATGTTGGAGAAATTTTGGCAAATACATATATATATATGTATATGTATATTTGAATGTTTGAATATACATATTAATGTGTATATTTATATATTCTTGTACGCGTGGGCATGGACCTGTGTATTAAAATTTTTACTTAAAATTCACGATGCACAACGTAGGAGATATTTAAACTTAAAATACATTTAACATTTTTACGATAATGAAAATAATGAAAATAATGATATTAAGTATGAAAACAAAATTATTATTATTATTATTATTATTAATATTGAAGTTCTTCTGATTTATAGAGCTCTGTAAGATAGTTAATCCACTTTTCTTTTGTGATCTGATTTGTTTCGATCATTTCGTTGACCTCCTTTCTTTGATTTCTAATAAATCGCCTGATTTGTTTTTGGAGTCTATAGAAGTCACTCTCCATTCTTTTTAAAAAAATCTCCCAATAATGTTGCTTTGTTTGCCTTACTAATGTCACTGTTTGATTCCGGATTCGTCTATACATTTCGTATGATTCAGGTGTTCGTAATGTCCTATAGTTAAGGTATGCTATTTTCTTTTTTTTGCATATTTCCTTAATCTCTGGGCGAAACCAAGGAGTTTTGATCATTCTTGCCTGGTTTTTTACATTTCGTATTCCCAGGGCTTCATATGCAGCTTCTAAAATGTTAGTTTTGAGTTTCTTCCAGGCCGTGTTTGTATTATCTTCTTCTTTTATTGGGTTTATTTCGATTTTATCCTTCAACCTGTTCTTATATAGTTGTTTGGTTGGTTAGTTCCATAGTGACTCGATGTTTATTTTCGATTCTTGGGTTGCTCGGGCAAGATTTCTTTGGGGTTTAAACTTCATTCTTATTTTTGCTAATAGCAGGCTATGATCGCTTCCTATATATATATATATAATAGCTATAACGTGGCAGCACTGCGCAGAATACCCTGTTAGAAGAATATTTCTGAGTCATATGTTTCTTATAGAAACGAAAATAGTGTTTGAAAAGGATGCTGTCAAATTCAGTGTCATATTTAGTATTATTCATGAAATGGATAGAATTTTCTTAACCTATTTTAACACGAGTTTAAATAATCTAATTAATATCATTTTAACGTTCAAATGAAATTTCGGAATATTTATCATTTCTCGTGACGATTCATCCTTATTACGTTTCGAAGAATAATAATAATCTTATAATTAGAAGAAACTTAAAATAAATTTGAACATTATTATTATTCATACACGTATATATATATATAGAAATTAATATTTAATTTGGTTTGTTTTTTAAATGATACGCGTTTACTAATTCTTTATTGAGGTTAAGTTTATTAGTATTATTGATATTGAACTATTTTTCTTCGTGTTCATTTATTCTTCCAATTGTTATCGGGTGTGTATATGACAAGCAGATTAAGAAGGAAAATTAAAAGGTTGAGTTTAGTTACAGCTTATATATGGTAAGAATGAATAAAAAACCTAATAGTGCCACAGCTCGCTTAAAGCAGGATTACTTACGTCTTAAAAAAGATCCTGTGCCATATGTTCTGGCAGAACCGGTACCTTCTAACATATTAGAATGGTAACTAGATAACTATTCTTTTGATTATATAAACATTTTTCTTTTTTGTAACACAAGTTAATCATTTTTATTTTTGTAGGCATTACGTCGTCAAAGGACCAGAAAAGACACCTTACGAGGGAGGGTTTTATCATGGAAAACTTATATTTCCTGGAGAATTTCCATTTCAACCTCCTAGCATTTACATGACTACTCCTAACAGTAGATTCAAAGTTAATACTAAACTTTGTCTATCCAACACTGATTTTCATCCCGATACATGGAATCCTGCTTGGAGCGTGTCTACTATTCTTACAGGGCTTCTTAGTTTTATGGTATATTAAATAATAAATATTATAAATATAAAATGTAAATACCACACACTAAACAATTGAAAATGTGGTTATCAATTACAGATCGAAAAGAGCCCAACCTTTGGCAGTATTAATACGACAGATTACGAAAAGAGAGAATTAGCGAGGCAAAGTTTGGAGTACAATCTACGCGATAAATTGTTTTGTGAATTATTTCCTGAAACTGTTGAAGTAATATTTCTCTCTTTATTTAATTTATGCATTTGCTTTCTTCGAGTAAGCAAAAATACAAAACATTTAATTAAATGACTCCTATGTAATATTATTTTACATTATAGGTCATCAAGGCAGAGTTGGAACATAGAAAAGAATTGGAAAAACAAGCAAGGCATCAGTCTACCGCAGCAGAAGTTTCTTCCTTAATACGAGATCAATTACAAAGAGAACAAAGTCCATTACAAGACGCAATTACTAATCTCGTTGTTCTTATTGGTTTCGCAGCATTCGCTCTTATAGTTAAATATGTATTAAGGAGTATTGCAACGGAATATGGTAAAAGTGAGTAGATATTAAGATATTAAAAAGGAATTTTGTAAGAAAAAATAATACACATGAAGACACAGCATGAACAGATCTACCATGCACACATTTTTTACTTAAGGCTTCTACAAGAAAGACGATGATTTCGTATGAATAATAATGAATTGCTAAGATGTACAAAAAATCTCTTATTTTTTTTATCGTCGTGCATTTTTTCTTTTTTTTTATACTTTGGTTTGTAATGCAATTGCACTTTCTTCCAAATAATTTAGTCTTCGACTTGTAACAAAAGTGCAAAATTAATATTTCGACTGCCTAAAAAGCTTCATATATATATATTCATGTATATATTGCATCTTTGTATAACTTATTGTTACACGAAAATACGTTTTATTATTCCTACTAAAAATTATAAATTAATTTTCAATACGTACTTACATTTATATTTCCAATAATGATTTTACAATTGAAAATATTGGAGCCTTAAGGAAAAAAAGAAAGAAGGAAAGGAAAGAAAATTTGCCGATAACGTAAGCTACATTGACTTGCCTATTGATCTATGCCGAATTTGTGTGGAAACCTTCATTAATCTTTGATCGATGTTAGTCATGGACATTAGATAGATTTATTAACATAGATGTTTATATCAGGGGTAATTGTAAGATCCAAAATGTATTATAACACCCATTATTTTAACAATGATAATTGTGGTTTTTCTGCAACAACAGTCTTTCTACATCGCGACGTAAGAAGTTATTTTTCATATTAAATTAGAATATGAAATATCTCGTTAATCGTTAGAATTTTGTAACCCTTAACGAATATCACATTTTGTATTCTAATATTATTTAAACTTCCAAAGGATGATTTATCAACGATCGAAGATTTAAACCGTGATAATTTGGAAAAGAAAACAAACTAATTTAAAATCATCCAAATCATAAAAGACTTCCTATGTTCGATGAATTCTTTTAAGAAATTATTTATTTTCTTTACACCGTTTGCATCACTGGACATTTGACAAGAAAAAACTTTTTCATTCGCTCGTTGATAGAACATTAATTTTTATTATTGTTAAATTTAAGCATACATAATATATACATTTGGAATCTTATATAATATAATTAACGAAGAAGTGCACAAATTTCATCGATCGAACAATCTTTGCCTCTTCGACGTGCCAATATAGAAAACAAATTTTATATTTTATTAACTTATTAAAGTATCATATACCAGGATCTTATTAATCCCTTTCCCTACGATTTAAGTTTCAATGAAGTGTGCCATAATCAACAGCAAGTTAGATCATATATCGAGCCATTTCATGGTTCGACTAAGCAATGGAAGTTGTGTAAATCGCACATGTTTTGTGATATATAAAGCCATGAGTCTGACCAGTGTTGTTTATGTTTGGCCCATTTGATGTTCCACAGCTCTCATAAGCCGTGATACTCATGCTTACAATTAGTCTGATTTTCTTACCACGAATCTCACACGATATTGTAGGTAAAGGGAATTAAGTATAATATGCATATAATATTTGATTCATTCTATTAGAGATCAAATGTAAATATAATTTATATAAGATCGATGAGAGAAAATGAACTATCAGAGGCAAAGATGATTTAATTTTTCTTTTTTCCAACTATATTTATTCCAATTTACTTGATATATATATATAAATATTTCTTCCACTTAAAAAGAATAAAGAAAGAAAAAAGAGGAAATAATTAGATATAATATAATCTATCGCTTTAATAAAATATTATATCGTATATCTTCCTTTTTAAATCTATAAATTTAAATACAAATTACTTTTTATTTTTAGTTTATTATAATTTGGGAATACGTGATTTTGTTATTAATCCGTATCGATTATTATCATCTGTATGTTATTTTATAATTACATATTATTTCTTATCGCTATTTTTTGGTACAAGGCACATTTTAAGTTGGTAGAATATATTTGATTCGATATTAAAAGCAAAAATATTTATATTCAATTAAATTCAAATTGTATAAAGATAATCAATGCATTTTTAAATCTCTATTTTAAATATATTAAATATATTAAATATGAATTTCTTAAAATGAAATTAAATTCTCTCATTCATGATTAAAACTATACGTTGAACTTTGTAATCTTTGAAAATCATATAATAAAAATATATATTAAAATAAATTTCTATCAAAGATATTCAAACGCAATTGTTAAAGAATTGTCAAATGGATATGAAATAAGATTGATTAAAAATAAAAATAACTGAAACAGTCTACGTAGAATTATGACGATAATAATAAATAAAATACATGATATATAGAAGAAGAAGAAAAGAATATAAGAATGCCTATATAATAATAATATAAATAAGCGCCAATATAAAATAGCACAGAAATATTTTCAAACATATCAAACGCAAAAAAGAAAAAAAAAGAAAAAATAATTAAATAGTTTCATTTATTTGGGTCAATATTTGTATTATTTAACGGTAAATATTTTGTATAATATATGATCAACTTATGCGAAGATTTTGTTCAATATAATTAATTACATTTTTTATCGATATTGTAAAGTTGAATTTGAATTGTCTTAGTTTATTGATAGATTATTTCATTATTAATTAATATATTTATTAATATTGTTTTGATCACATCTATTATAAAATATTGACAAATTATGATATTTATAAATATTAAATAGAAAATAAAAATCAAAATAATAATCATTTATATTCATCGGTTTATAATACTGATCACTTATATTACGTAATAATAATTTATCATAAATATTGACCCGATAAATACCAGCCAAGAAAAGAAATAAAATGACGATTACATTACGTGCACGTTCGGTGGAATATTAATGCATTATCTCGTATTAGAAAAGAAAGAAATAAAATAAATATTAAATAAAATACATATTGTAATGACTACGATACAAGTAAAATGAGTAAGTAAATTGTCAAAGAAATGATGTCGTTAATTTGATATGATAAAATGTTTTGCATTTAATCGTTGAATTTGACCGATTTAAAATTACATGTTTATACATATATTTACTTATTTAGTTACCGTAGAAAGAGAGAAAGACACGATATTCTTTGAGACAGTGGATGGTGTTCGTAAAACAATAAAACGTTAGTTTTCTCTGAATGCTTCGTTGTCCAAGTGCTCTCGGGAGGAAGGACACATCCTGTAAAGTGTCTTTGGTTTTCTTTCTCTCTCTCTCTCTCTCTCTCTCTCTCTCTCTCTCTCTTTCACCTATATAAGATATTTTATAAGCAAAAAACTTTTACTTTTGCCGATCTTTCTATTCTTTCCTTTCATATTTTTCTTTTCAACATAATTTTCTTTCTTGGTTTTGCAATTTATAATTTTATTTTCCTTCATTATCACAAAATTTGTTAAATATTTAAAATATACATTTTTTCTTTTTTATTTTTCTTCGATATTTCAAAATTGTTTATATATTAATAAAAATATATAATTGCACTATTTAATATGAAAATGGTGTTAGTCAATTTTGTACAAATATTGAAAAAACACATAATTATGATATTTTATTTATAATTAACGAATATTTTGTTTTTTTCTTAATTATTTTTATAATATCGACTTATTTCTTTTTTTCATAATTAATTATTTAATAAATAACAATATATATATATATATATATATATATATATATATATATATATATATATATACTTTATATCAAATATTAACAAACGAATAAGCAAATAACATAATTGAAAATTTCATTCGTTTTTATTATAAAAAAAATATATATATATTTAAACGAACGTGTACTTGATCGTCCAAAAAAATAATTAAATAATTAAACAACGACGTTTTTATTCGCGTATCGTTTTCGCATGTGCGATGTGTACGTGCGTGCGTGTGTAAGTGTGTATAAAAATTTCTTTTCACGTAATATTATCCTTTATATATAATAGTTTTCGATTAGCTTCTCCTATATTGATTAGATTAGATGTAAGCGTTCCTTTAAGTTCAATTAAAATGAAAATTTGGAATTAAGGAGCTTAAAAACTTCCCATAATTATAATAATAATAATAATAATAATAATAGTAATATTATAATGACAATGAAATAAATCCATTCGCGTTAATTATCTACGCCATTTACGATCATATAATTTTCATAATCGTATTTGGTGGGTAGGTTGAAAAGTTTTAAGCTTAACGTAAAAACAATTTCAAAAGTTTTTTTCCTTCTTTTTTGGTAAAGAAAACTAACATTTAATTTTTTTAACATAATTTCGCAAAAGTTTTGAGCCTATTTTTTTTTATTAATAAGCTCAAAACTTTTCAACCTACTCTCTTATATGTCTCTTATATATCACGTATTATATTTAATGCAATTAGAAGCTCCTTATATATATTTATAATAATAATAATGATAATGATAATGATGATGATAATGATGATGATAATATGAAATCGAGATTTTCACCGATATGCAAAACACATGTACAAAAATCTTTTTACTAATGAGAGATGTTTGTAACAGATTCTGTACAGGGACATATATATATGTAAGATTTTATGTATAGTGATATATATTTAATGATAATAATAAGGTAGTATTTATTAATAAATACTTAACAAGGTATAATGTTTTTAAGAGATAGAATGGTAAGTATCTATAATCTAAACTAATGCTACGATACACTAAGTGTAACTCTCTACGTCCGCAAACAACCACAAGGAACACCCGAATCCGACTCGTCGTCGCCTATCGTAATCCTTCGCCGTTCCCCGTTGTCTTCCGTACCTCACGTTACACTTTTCCCTCGTCGTCTCAATCAAAAAACTACCACAGAACGCACCACCAGTCCTTTCCGTCGCCTACTTATACCCTACATCCCCTCCATCGTCTCTCGTTGCTTCTTCTAGAAATTTCCCGATGATTCACCATCATGAATAACGGCCTTTTCTTCACCTTAAAATCGAGAACGCTCAAGAGGCCTCGATGTAGCTATACGAAGGCGACAAAGTCCAGATGATGTGACCCTGAACCTAAACAAATATCCTAAGCAAATATCCTAACGCAACGGTCCCTATCTTTATTCTCGCCCGATGCGTTCTTTCATTCCTTTCTCACACTCATACCATTACATATTTATATCTATACTTTTAGATAATTCAAAACCCCAAATATATTAAAAAAATAGACTGTTTAAATCTTCTGTTTTTATTTTTTGGTTTATTTTTTTGTTATAATACGATTTACTCGAATAAAATATATTTGAGATTTTTCCATTTGTCCATCTTCGTTCACTCATTTTTTCTTTCTTTTTTCTATTTTATCTTATCTAATGTTTATGCTTAAGGGTGTGTTGAAAAGTTTTGAGCCCCTTACAAATAAAAACTTTTTTATATGTACATATTTTGTATATTTAAATAATTCTACTTTTTGGTTTTGTGTTTTAAATTTGAATAGAAAAATGTGTATTATAAAAATAATAATTCTTATTTAATAATTAATATTAAATAATTGTATACGTGAATGAATTGAAATGTTATTAAGCTTTTAATATATGTAAAAATCATATTGTTGAAATATTTAATCTTCTCCTCTTATCTTTTTCTCCAATAAATTATGAAATATATTATAATAAAAAATGGATGAAAATATTTTTAACAGACAAAAAAAAAAGAACGATTTATAAAGGAGGAAGCTAAATTTAAGGTATAATAAATTTGACACGATGTATAAGGTAACGCATATGTTAAATATAAGTATAACAGTACGTGATCAATTCCCCCTTTCTCGATGTTAGAAAAAAATCCACCATAATCTATCTAAACAAGCCGCAAAAGAAGCAAACAGTTATTTATTATAACCCAACGAATAACAAGGAAGTCGTAGACCTCTTTTCGGAAGTTTCTTTTTTCCCTTTTTTTCTACTTTCTTTCTTTTTTTCTTTCTTTTTTTGGGGTTGTACGTGTTAGAAACGCCCCTCATTGCATAAATCATCAAAAGCGAGGCGCCAGAATTGAATTTGGTCTCGGCTCGATTCCTGGCCAAATAAGATTCACGTGTTTCTACGATCATTATAATTTTTTAATAATTTATATTCATTCATATATTAATTCATGAAAATTATCTTAGAAACATTTTAATGCTTATTTTAATGTAAAATTGACAAATTCACAAATTTATGCTTGTATTCGTGTATGGATAAACATTTATGCATTTAAAAAAAAAAAAAATTAAGGAATCAAACAGTTTGTACGAAAAAGAAAGATAAGAATGAAGATTTAAAAATTGATACATATAGATCTTCGTGGCTCAAGTGGTAGAGCGTTCTTTCGGTATGCGAAAGATCCTGAGTTCCGAATCCCGGGCCTTTCTCGATTTGTTAAACAACTGATAAAAAAAAAAGATATAATCGATACATTAATTTTAATAATTTAACGTAAAATTAATGTAAATAATTTGAAAAACGTTACGAGTAAAACGATCATTTTCAATACCGGAAATGAGGTTAGGTTTTGCCATAGATACCGTGTATCCTTTTTTAGGATAATTTAAAGTGTCGTCTATCGGAAAGCTTGGTAAAAGGAATTTCTAAGAATCGTTTTAAGTTTCTTCTTTAGTTTGGTTGTTGAGAAAACGAGAAGGGCCCGCATAAGGTTGGTTCATCCGTGACGGTGGTGGTAAGTAACGCTATAGACGAAAAGAAAGAAAGGAAGAAAAAAAAAAGAAAAAAGATATTTGAAAATAATTAACTGTAGAACCGAGAACTCATTCATTACGCCTTTTAATGAGGTGCCGTTGGCTTATACACGAAGGGTAGTCAGAAAAATTTCGTGTTAAGGGAATACTATACTCGAATTTCGTTAACACGTGTCTATGTATAATGACAGAGTAAGAGATAGAAAATTTTAAAATAAAAAAAAACAAGAAATAGAGAGAGAGAGACAGATAATGCGATGAATGAAACATTCAATTGATTTTTAAAAACTTTGTAGTATTAAAATAATATAAAATGTGAAAATAATTAAGATTATATTAGAATGTAAAAAATAAAAATAGAAATAATTAATGAGAGTGACACAGAGAAAAATATATAGATAGAAAATGAGATAGAATGAGAACAATGAAATTGATTTTTGAATAAATTTATAGCATTAATTAATAAAAATGTGAGAATGTCTTAAATTATATTACAATTTATAGGAGACAAAATGCTTAATTATAAAGAAATATTTTATTATTAAAAAATTATTTTTGTGTATTATCAACAATGATGTACAATCATAGTAAAAAGAGAAGAAAGAAATAGATTAAAAAATGATATTATTTTTACACAAATTATAATAATATTATGTTCTTACAAAAATGTAAAATTATTTTATATCATTTCATTTCATTTCATGTAAAGTATTAAAACAAGAAAGAGGAAGTGAGTGACAAAGAAAAAAATGAAAGAAATGATTTTAGTAGTATGACAGAAATGTTTTTTCTTTTTTTTCTTTTTTTTGTTCTATTATCAGCAAAGATGTAAAAACGTTTTAGATGATATTAGAACGAGTTAATTTAAAACATCCGATCAAGCACTTTAAATCGAAACCTTATTCCATCAAGTACTTGACATTTTCTAAGACACCCAGTTCTTTTGCATGCAGTCTCGAATCGAGATAAGTTATCTTTCTAATGTAGTAGAAGAAAACAAAAAAACAACCACTTGTTTATGTTGATGTTAGGTGGATTAAATAAAATAGTTGTGGGTTAATAAACTCTAAAAATAACTCTTTATTCTAATCCTAGATAAATTTCTTACATTCTAAGTGTTACGACTAGCCGCTTGCTCTCTACCAACTGAACGTGTACACGTATGCTGGCTACAATTGTAGCTCCCCACCATAGGCTCTCGACACACACTCATATATATATATATATATGTGTACAAAAATATAGTATAAAGGTACCATACTCAACATGCTTCCTTACCTTTATACTATACCCCACTATCATTTATTATCATTTCAAATACAACTTTATTTTAAATTTAACATTCTTCTAAATTTTTCAAACTTATCTCTACATAACGTTTTTGTAAACATATCTGCTAGATTTTTTTCGGATTCTACTTTGATTACCTCGATAATCTTTTGTTCTACACTCTCATGTACATAGTGATAGTGAATTTCAATGTGTTTTGAGTTTTTCGTAAAATTACCGTACTTTGCAATATTTATTACCCCTGAATTATCTTCGTATATTTTAATCGGTTCTTCCATTTCAATTTCAAATACTTTTATTAGTTCCTTTATATATTTTACTTCAGTTACCAATTCCGATAATGCTACATATTCGGCATATGTTGACGCTTTGGTAATGCACTTCTGTTTTCGCGATTTCCAATAGATCAAGTTTCCATATAATCTAATCGCATATCCTGTTGTTGACTTTCTATCTGAACTATCACCTGCCCAATCAGCGTCTACATAACAATCAACAGTCTCATAGTTCTCATTTTTATTGTAACATAACTTTAAATCTTTGGTACCATATAAATATTTCAAGATTCTCAAAGCATATCTAAAATGTGTATTCGTATAACAATTCTGAAATCGGCTAAGGTAGTTTACACTATAACTTATATCTGGCCTTGTGCCCGAACTAATATACAACAAGGCCCCTAGTAGGTTTTTATACATAATATTTTCATTGCAACAATCCGGTTTTTCTACATTTAATCTTGTTTCCATTGGGGTATTATAACACTTACTATTTACTACATCATATTTATCTGCTAGCTTTTCTATATATTTACTTCGACTTAATTTCATTTCATTCTTCTCTATATTATAGTCTATCTCTATACCTAAGTATTCTTTAATTTCTCCCATGTCTTTAATTTTAAATTTTTCCCCTAATAATCTTTTAATAACTTTAATTTTATTTTTATTTTTACAACATATTATTATATCGTCAACATAATTCATTAAGTAGACTTTATTATCTCTGTACCGTGTACATATAAACATAATTCTATACCATTTGTCCTAAATCCTAAGCTTTCTACATACTTATTAAAAATCTATACCAATCTCGTGGACTCTCACTTAGACCATACATTGACTTTACTAATTTCATAACTCTATCTGTGCCATCACTAAAACCTTTAGGCTGTTCAATATATACCTCTGAGATTACATCTCCATACAAGAAGGCTGAATCTACGTCTACTACTTCAATTGTCAATCCATTAAAGCAACAGAAAGATACCAAAAACTTTATAGCCTGATTGCTCGCTACAGGAGCATAAATATCATCAATTGCATTTTTCTGTTTAAACCCTCTGGCAACCAATCTTGCCCTAAATCTACCATTCACCTTTTTAGTATATACCCATTTGGTATCAATAATATTCTTACTATTTTTCCTATTTACTAAAACCCAGGTTTTGTTTTCATTTATATTCTTAATTTCGTCTTTCATCGCTACTTCCCATTTCTCATGTTCCTCGCAATTTAATGCTTCCTCAAATGATTGAGGTACATTTATATCCATATAGTTTACAGAGATGCAATACGTTGTAGGATCTCCAAATCTTTTTACCTTATTTCTTGTTCTCTGTGATACACTCTCTGGGTCTCTATTGCTTTCATTTTTCCACTCATTACTTCCAATTTTCTCATTAGTGTTTTCTACTTCATTATTCTTATCTTCATCACTATCTCTAAGTTCCTCCTTGGTTTGCACAGAAATAGGAGTACCATTTTCTAAATTTACAAAATTAAATTTTTCATTTTCATTCTTTTCGTTTCTGTCTTTGGTTCCATTTTCACCATAAATCAAATCATTCTCATTTTCAATTACTTCAACATGTCTTGCATCTATAACTTTATTATCGACTAGAACTCTGTAACTATCATGATTGTACCCAACCAAAATCCCTAATCTTGATTTATCATCCCATTTTCCTTTTCTTAAAACTTCTGGGACTCTTACAAAAACCTTACTTCCGTATATTTTTAAATGTTTAATATTTGGTTTTGTACCAAAAAAATCTCATAAGGAGTTTTATTTTCCAGCGTATTGGCTATCGTACGATTTTTCAAATACGCTACCGTTTTCATTATTTCAGGCCAATACTTAATATTAACTTTTGCTTCTCTTGCTAAGCATCTGCCCATGTCCATTGCTGACCTATTGTACCTTTCTGCTACTCCATTGAGTTCATGAACATATGGGGGACAATTTAATATCTCAATACCCTTACTTTTTACGAAATCATAAATTCTCTTATTTAAGTACTCTGTACCATTATCACACCTTAATTTTTTTATACCTTTACCGAATTGGTTTTCTACTAAGTTTACAAATTCAATTAGACAATCAGCTGTCTCATCTTTACTTTTAATACAATATATCTTAGTACATCTACTATAATCA
Source organism: Polistes fuscatus (assembly GCF_010416935.1). Taxonomy (NCBI): domain Eukaryota; kingdom Metazoa; phylum Arthropoda; class Insecta; order Hymenoptera; family Vespidae; genus Polistes; species Polistes fuscatus. Next base: position 27,323 of record NW_025113028.1, read on the forward strand.
TCAATGAAACTTACAAAATATCTTTCTCCTTTGTAACCAGGAGTCCTATGAGGCCCATTTAAGTCTGTGTGAATTACCTCTAATATTTCTTTTGACCTAGTCCGCTTATTTTCAAATGGTACATAGCCATTTTGCTTTGCTTACAATTTATACATTGCATAAAACCTTTTTCTATCTTATCTGGTAACCCATCGAGCATTTTATCCCTTACTAGTTTATTTAAATACCTAAAATTTATATGGCCAAGTGCTCTATGCCATTTTTCTTTACTTGTTATTTTAACAGAATTTAGGTAAACATTATCCTTATTATTCTTACGTATAAAGCTAGTCATATGATACAAACCATCAGTCTTTTCTGCTACTGCTGTTAATTTATGATAATTATTATAAATTTTTGCATATTTACCAGATGCTACTACTTTATTCTTCTCGGTTATTTTCGATATGCTTAATAAATTTCTTTTTATCCCTTCTACAAAAAATACATTTTTTAATTCAACATTTGTTTCATAGTTATACGTTTTGAACACCGTATTTACGCTTCCTATCTTAGTAGCTTTTAACTTTTTATCATTTGGGAGGATAACTTCTATTGGGTTTCTCAAATCTGTTATATCACATAGATATTTCTGATCATTTACGATATGATCTGTGCAACCACTATCAAGTAACCATTCTATAATGTTCTCATTCTCGTTTTCACTCTCACTACACTGGTTTACATTTCCTTGAACTATCTGTGTTGCCCAGGATTCGTGCGATGATATCTGTTGTTGTTCATGACCTCTTCCTCGACCTCTGTACGTGTTGCCTCTGTGAGACCCCATTTGTCCTCTCGATGACTTCTGATATTGTCTTTGTTTGTTATGCCAGCAATCTTTTATATGATGTCCTGTTTTGCCACAGTTAAAACATTGACCTTTAGTTTTAACATTAAATGTACTCGTATTTATTTTATTTTCACTATCATTGGCATTTATCTTCTTTTCTCGAATCTTAGATTTTATTAAATCAACAGTCTTTTGATCTTCTGGCACCAAATCAATAAAATCTCCAATATGTGCATAACTAGATGGAAGTGCTTTTATAATATATCTCATTTTCTCTTCTTCTAATAATTTTCCGCCAGCCTGTTTAATCTCATTACAGACTTTTTCAAATTCAATGAAAAATTCATCTACTGTGTGATAGTTTTCCAATTTTATTTTATCTAATTTATTCCGATTGATTATTTGCAGTGCAGTTGATTTACTTGTGTATAAAGTTTCTAATTTATTTATCATTTCAAACGTCGTCGTACACTCACTCAGATATTCTAATTGTTTATCGGATACAGAAATAATTAATATCGTTTTCGCTTTTAGATCTAGCTTTTTCCAACTAGCTTCATTTTCTGTATCCAACCTTTTCCTTATTGCAGGCTTATCACATTCTTTATACTCTAATAAAGTCAAAAGTCTAAATTTCCATGCACTATAATTAACTCCATCAAATATTGGAATACGAATATCATCAATTCTTGCTTGATCAGCCATTTATTCTTCCTTTTATTATCTTTAATTTTTAACTAACCTCTTTAGCCATATGTTAATTAAACACTTACTTTTATATCGTAACCACGCTCTGCTACCATGTTGATGTTAGGTGGATTAAATAAAATAGTTGTGGGTTAATAAACTCTAAAAATAACTCTTTATTCTAATCCTAGATAAATTTCTTACATTCTAAGTGTTACGACTAGCCGCTTGCTCTCTACCAACTGAACGTGTACACGTATGCTGGCTACAATTGTAGCTCCCCACCATAGGCTCTCGACACACACTCATATATATATATATATATATATATATATATTAGACTGTGCCAAATAAATCGACTATTTTTTTTTTTCGGTCCTATATCAAAATTTCGTTGAGAGTGACGAAAAAAAAATTGTGTCAAAATTTGAGCCCTCTATCTTCATTTTTCAGTTAGCGCTCGCTAAAATAAGAATTTTCCCAAAAAAAAGTTTTTTTTCACTTATTTTTTGGTTATAGACAATTCAATATACCAAATATAAAAAAACCCTTGGTATGGTTTTGTAGGAAATTAAATTCTCTATAAAGATGATTTTTTATCGAACTTAAAAAGTCAACAGCTTTTTTTTTATAGCTGATTAAATTACATTTCGTTCTATAATTTTCATTTTTAATTATTGATGAACACTTATTAAACTACTTCCTAACGAAAAGAACATACTAATGCAATTTTTCTAGGAATATTTATGATCTAAAAAAATAGTTTTTATGCCGTAATGAATGTAAATACTGTTGAGTAATTTATATTCTTTACTTTTAAAATAATGAATTACATGTCAATTCTATTTTTTTTTGTTTTTCACCTTATTGATTCAAAAATTCGGTGAAATTTTTCTGTTTACAGTGAGAATTGAACAAACCAATGATTGTATAAAAAATCATTAGTATTTTAATAGAAATAGAAAATTACTAAAAACGAAATATCTTAAAAAATTTTAATAAATTAAAAAAATGATATGCTAATCTAAAAAAAGAAGCTGCATCAACTAAATTTCTTAGACATCTCTGGTACTTGGCCGAAGATCTTGTGGCATTATCATTCTTCGATGAAAGAATTCCATCGGCCATCAAGATAAAAATGGTTCAAGCAATAAAAAATCGACAGAGTACAACAGAAAATACGAGAAAGTTATGTTTGAAACAAGAAGATTTAAAATCATTCGGCTCAAAAGATATAAGTGATTTTGTTACTCAAAATTCGATGGTTTTATTCGAGAAGTTCGGTTTATCTACAAGTTTTCTTGATTTACCTGTAGATCAATGGGAATTCGATGACGAGTACAAGGCTTCTTTAAAAATTGTTCGATCGATAAAAGTTGTAAATGATATTGCCGAAAGAGCTGTAGCGTTAATTGATAAATATAATGATAGTCTCACTTGTGATGAAGAACAAAAACAGTTTTTATTACAAGTCGTTGCTGAGCATCGTTAAAAATATCCCAATTGTAACAAACGAAATTTATGTGAGTAATATGTTTACTCGAATCTCATAACTGATTTTAAAATAATTCAAGTAAAGATCTTATTAGTTTCATTTATATATAACAAGATTAAAAGTGTGTCTATCATAATTATATTAATGTTTATTTAAAAAATGTAAGCTCTTTAAAACTAGTAAAACATATGAATAAAGACAATAATAAAGATTAGCATATCATTTTTTTAATTTATTAAAATTTTTTAAGATATTTCGTTTTTAGTAATTTTCTATTTTTATTAAAATACTAATGATTTTTTATACAATCATTGGTTTGTTCAATTCTCACTGTAAACAGAAAAATTTCACTGAATTTTGAATCAATAAGGTGAAAAACAAAAAAAAATAGAATTGACATGTAATTCATTATTTTAAAAGTAAAGAATATAAATTACTCAACAGTATTTACATTCATTACGGCATAAAAACTATTTTTTTAGATCATAAATATTCCTAGAAAAATTGCATTAGTATATTCTTTTCGTTAGGAAGTAGTTTAATAAGTGTTCATCACTAAATTAAAAATGAAAATTATAGAACGAAATGTAATTTAATCAGCTATAAAAAAAAAGCTGTTGACTTTTTAAGTTCGATAAAAAATCATCTTTGTAGAGAATTTAATTTCCTACAAAACCATACCAAGGGTTTTTTTATTTGGTATATTGAATTGTCTATAACCAAAAATAAGTGAAAAAAAACTTTTTTTTGCGAAAATTCCTATTTTAGCGAGCGCTAACTGAAAAATGAAGATAGAGGGCTTAAATTTTGACACAATTTTTTTTTCGTCACTCTCAACGAAATTTTGATATGGGACCGAAAAAAAAAAAAGTCGATTTATTTGGCACAGTCTATATATATATATATATACAATTATAGTACAAGTAGTATAAAGGTATTTTTGACAGTGACAGGTGTAAAATGTTTTTCGTATTATGAATACCCAAAAAAAAAGTCAAATCAAGTTTTTCCTTTCGTTCATATTTTCTATCTCAACTTTCTTCAAATTTTTTAAAACTATTTCGTTTGTTTCTTTTTTTTTTTTTTAATTATTCTGTGAAATTTCAGCTTTCAAATGTATGCTAGTATTGTCAAATCCGAAAATTATTATCAGAATTATGCGACTCTGAAGTTTATCAATCGAGAAAATACGAAAAAAACTTTTCCCCCAAACTTAATATTATTAAATAATTAGAACAATTTAATTACACAAATGTTTGGGTAGATATTCATATCATCGCAATTGCAATTATTAATAAAATTATTCGATTTATTTGATTATAAATATTTAATAAAATTATTAATATATAAAAATAATTGAAATAATATGAAATATATTATAGTGAATATTAAATAGTATAGAAATTCTTCGAAATCGTTTAAAATGTATGAAAATAGAGTAAATGAAAGAGAAAGAAAAAGAAAAAGAAAAAGAGAGGTTAGGAAATTGACGTATTTCAAAGGTATCGTTCACACTTTCCCAGAACATTATAACCCAACAGCTATATTCCCCTCTGTTTTTTTACAAAGGAAATCGATGAGAATAAAACTACTGGCTTGTATCTATTTTTGACGGTGCCGAAGGAAACTTCAACGGTTTGAAAACTTTTCCGGTGCATCATTAAATGTATATGTGTACAAACACAAATATACACATACACGTACACACACACACACACATTATATATACTTATATATTCACATAAATAGGAAAGAAAGAAAAATAAAATTTCTTCGAATTTTCTTATTAAAATAAATATGCTGGTTATTATAAAAATAAATTAATAATAAACTGACAATTATTTTATAATAATAATTGTAATATAAAATAAATCATCAAATCAAAGTTTTATTGACTGAATAATATGATTTTAACCACATTATAACAATATAAATGAACAATTTTAGTAATTATTTCATAATAATAATTGTAATATCAAATAAATATAAGAAAATAATTTATTCCAAATAACTGATAATATATAATTAATTAAAACGTACAATATATACTTCATAAAAAGTAATTAATTTCTCAAATTTGTTTGTCGACCGTTATAATTACCAGAACAATTTTAAAAAAAGAAACAGAAAAAAACAAAGAAAAGATTTATTGTAAGATTGAACGATTGCTTAGAACGATGGTGGGGATGAATGGTGAAGGATGATTGGCGAAGGTAGGAGGGGCGTAAATAAAACAAATCATTCAAAACACAATGAGATTGAAAGGTTTTCTCATTGGACAAGGAAACCAAGTATACTAGGGAAAAGAAAGATGGTGTACACTGTTGGGAAACTATACACAAGGGACTAATACACAAAAGTAAATCGGGGAATGTTCTTGGCAACTTGGGTTATCTACTATTGGCTATGTAAAATAACCGATGACATAGCTTTCGACCAATCAACGTTAACTGGGCGTCGCATTCCAAGAGTTCCTTACAATAATATTTGCACTGGCTCGTCTTATATCCATTAGCATCAACCGTCATCGTTCTGTCGTTTGAGATACCATTTGGTAAATTATTTATCGACTCCTTCTTCTTCTTCTTCTTCGTTTTTTCTTTTTGTTTTCTTTTCGGACGGAATCTTTTTGTTTTTTTTCTATTGACCGTTCGTTCCGTTTTTCTCATGTTTGGGCTTCCTAAACCAATCTGATCTTTCTATATTACGTATTAATATTTTCTATATATTCGAAATTATTATTTATAAATTATATTTAAATTATAAATTGAATAACAATAATTGCAAACATAAATATCATTTTAAGGTATTATATAATGTGAACTAATTGAGATAATAGAATTTTTTTAACCTAAAAAACGCAGATTTTTATTAGCTCTTTAATTATTTAAATAGGAGTACTTGGGTATGTGAAAAAAGTTGAAATTAAAATTGTATCAATATTTATAACAGTGCATTGTTTTTTTGTTTTATTAAAAATTCTTTTATTTTTATTTTTTCGATGATTGACAAATTACAAGAAAAAAAATATGAATCTCGTATAATAATTCAATATATTTATACATTCATTATTATCATTATTATATATACTCGTATAGTGGTTTTATTTAAAATATAAAAATACTTTAGATTAAAAATGCTCGCACATAATATTTTCTCATTTTATTTTTTGAGAAAATTTGACCACGTCTACGAAGAGGAATGGAAATCTAAATTTTATTATTTTATAAAAGTTATTATTAATAAACAATAATATCATTAATACGAATAAAGTAAATATGAAATATATTTACATGCGTAATTTTAGAAGAATCAACGAAAGATTTGTTTATTCAATCGATTGTTACAAATTGTTAAATAATTGATTGCATCGTCCGGCCAAAACTGAAAATTTTGCAAAAAATTTCTTATTTTTATTCCTAATTAATTTTATATTTCAGAATATATGACAAAATTTGCGTTTATTTATGTTCGAAGATATTCTCTGTATATTTACAATTTTAATTACTACAAATTAATTTAGGATAAATGAATAAAAAAATCATTCTAAAATCTAACACATATTCTAATTTTAAATATATACTTTAATACGCGTTATTTGGTATCACTAGCAGTATGCGTTTTAGAATTAAAAATATTATTCTATCTGTTAAAAACTTAAAACAATATTATTTTTGAAAATATACATCATATACAGGGTGTCGTATTAATTGTAACTAATAATACAATTGTTAACAGAAATTGATTTTACATGACAATGCACGTATATTATTCACAATTACACAAATTTTTATTATTAAATAATTAGGAATAAAAATTACTTAAATTAAACAAATATTTTAATATTGTTCAATAATATATATTTTAAATATTTATAATTAAATTTTTAATTATATATGTGTATATTTTTATAAATCATATGAGTGGATTACAATTTAATGTATAAAAAAAATTTGTTCTTTATATAAAATAGATTAGGAAGATTGTAAGAAATTCTAAGAAAATGTCGAATGACCTTGGAGTGTCTGTTAACGCTATACGGTTCGTTGTCTATGCTCCCGCGAGGCAAAACAGCTGTCACACTCGTTCACTCGGTATCTTTTTCTTTCTTTTTTTATTTTATTTTATTTTATTTCATTTTATTTCTTTCTTTTTTTTTTTCCTAAACCAACCTATCATTTAATTTCTCTCTTTCTTTACATGGGAGTAAAAAAATTTCGGATTGGGGGATAAAAGGGAATGGGGGAAGGTGACAAGAAAGCAAAATTCCCCTTAAAAAAAATATTTATACTTCGGTTACGTATCGTGGGAGAGAGAAGTGGGTGGCGGGGGGTTAAGGGGGAGGAGGACAATCAGAGTGACATACGACGAGTTGGAAAATGTTTATTTTTTAATTTAATTAATTAATTTTTAATTTATTATATTATTATATTATTATTATAATTTATTATATTATTTATTTTAATTTAATTAATTTTTTTCTTCTTTTTTCTTTGTTATTTGATTATCATCGAAATTAAATTTATTCATTCAAATCTAAAGACAATGATCCAAATGATCTACATTTTTAAATATCGTTTAATTTCAATTTTTTTAAGAAAATAAATGCATGATTAATAATAATTATAATTATTTTTTAAATACTACCACATTGTATAAAATCTTTTTAACGCCATATTCGATTAAAAAAAAAAAAAAACAAAAACAAAGTAAAAGTCACACACACACAGATCCTAATATGTTATAATATTAGAAATTAGGATTAATTAATAATTATTAATTAAAAAAAAAAATAGGAACATATTAATGTCACTTTTCGAATATCATAATACGTGCAACTTTCTTATTTGTTGGAAATATTTTTTTATTCTTACGCGACAAATAAATTAACGAATTTTATTCGAACTCGTTACGTTCAAGAAGACACACCGTGTATATACGCGTATATTAGATATAGGTATCTATGAAAAGGCAAAATGTTGAGACACGAAACGTTGGGATGTTTCGACTAATTGAATTCAAAGAGATTTATGACTTTTAGCACACCACCGACTCTTCTTGTCGGGGTGAGGATGTGGCTGGGGGTAGGGGTGAGGTGGGGTGGGGTGTAAAAGGGGGACAACAAGAAAAAGTATACGAACAAAAAAAACTAAATTCTGCTCATCTTCGACCATGTTCTATTAAACTCGAAGAAGGAAAATGGCTACCACTAAAACATTGATAAACGTTTCGCCAGTGGCGGACTAAGCGGCAACGTAGCCCCCCTATTCCCCACTCTTTTGAACGATCTCCGAGTATTCAAATGTTTTTTTCCATTAGATTTCGAGAAAAATTGTTTCTTTTTTTTAATAAATTAAATTAACGCATCACCATGTGTGTTATGTAAAATCGTCGATTATTTTCTCTTTTTTTTAATTTTATTTTGTTATTCGTTGTTAATTCGTTGAAAAATTGCTTTTGTTTTGTTTACTTTTTTTTCTAACTCGAATTTCGAGGAGGATTTGGAAAATTCGTATCGTTTAGACACGATACGCCACTTTGTTTTCGTGATATAATTTTAAATTTAAAAAAAATAGATACGAAGAGAGAGGGATGGTTAAAAATAAAAGAAAAGAAAAAAACTATTGTTATATAAAATTCTCATGAATTATATTTAATTCAAATGTTGATAAAATGATTTATCATTTTTAGTATGTCATTTAATATTACATTACACAAATTTTGAAACGTAATTAACTTAAGTACATTACGTAACATGATTTCCGAACGTAATGAATCGATTTTACGTAGATTGGTTAAAAAATTCGTGCCGATTTGTAAACGTTATAATTTTTATATATAAAATTTATCTACGATTTCAAACCCGCGTCCCGAGATGACGTAAAATAATATTGTACAAAAAGAAAAAAATAAATTAAATTAAATTAGGGGGCTGGGGGGAAAGGTTATCGTCTCGAAACGAACGTTCAAAATCGGCGCAAACTTTTTATTTCTAATTTTTTTTTTTTTTTTTTTTTACTACACCGGTCGACGCGGAAGAAGAAGAAAAAAAAAAAGCAAATTAACGTAATAATTGATTTCTTGCATGGGTTTTATGCGTGTTCAAGAGTTCATGACGATTGATTGAAGAACAAAAAAAAGAAAGAACATATAAATGTTTTTTATCAACCCTAATATTATTTTTCAACATAATTGTCATATACTTATCAACGATCTGCCATTTAATAATTTTTGTTAACGTCATAACACCATGATTTTAATACGTAATTACTTAAGTAAATTACTTTACGTGATTTGTAACGTAATGGCGTTTTTAGATCGAACGAACAAGCTCATACCGATTTTTAATAATATATAATATATTTAATTTTATGAGAAAAATTTTTAAAACGTACTATATATAAAATGTTTCGTCGTAATTGCAGAATTTCGCGATTTTATCTTTTTATCTATTGAAAATTCTCCTTTCTTTTTTTCTTTTTTCTTTTTTCTTTTTTTATATTTAATAAAAATCAGCACGAACTTTCAAACCAATCGTTTTTTCTTTCATAAAAAACAATCTGTTCGTTTGTTTCAAGTATCCCGAAGAGTTCGCGTCGGATTTATTTAAAAAAGGAAAAAATATTTTTTTTCTCCCTCCCTTTTTCCCATTTCAATTATTTCTTTTTGTTTTTTCCTACTCTAATTATTTTTTTTGGCTTTTTTTAATTTTTTTTTTTTTTTTTCTTTTCCTTTCACCTTGCAAATCACCACGAATAAATACTTTCGATGAGATTCATTAAAACCGTTATTTTCGCAAACTATTTTTCTTTTTTTTTTATGCAAATCAGTCAAAGAAACAATTTTTAACCTCAAAATTTACTGTAATCACCTAAATAACCGAAAAAATAATTCTTGCCGGTCATTAAATCTATACACGTGTATATTATCTATATATATTATTTTTAAAAAAATTATGTTTATCAATTTGTTTGAAAAATGCAATTTTCGTTCAACGTTGACATGGATATTTTTATAATTTTTTTTCTTTTTTCCCGGTATCCACTAAAATTTCGTGCCGATTCACAGAGAGGTGATTTACTATTATTATTATTATTATTATAATTTAATTACATTTTGTCTTTTTTTCTCCTTCGTTTAATTTAATAAAAAAGAAAACAAAAAATTTTTTTCATTTAATAAAAATCTTGACGAACTTTTCGATCAATTCGCGCAATAAATAATTTAATTTAACTTACAACGTTAAATTTGAAATTAACCTGGCCAAGGTTTCCAATGTTTATGATTCGACAAGATTAATAACAAGCGCTTTGTTTCAATATTTCGAAAATATATTTTTCTCTAAATATCAGGTCAGCTTTTCTGTTTCCTAATTTAGCTCAATCTGATTTAAACTAGATGAGTTCCTATTATTCTAAGTTTCTTATAACACAATATATATTGATGATTTCTTATCGTCAAAAGACTTTGATCAATAACAGTTTAATAAAAATATTTTAAATACTTTTCAAAATGCTAATTTAATTATCCTAAAAGTTTTTAAAAGACTGATTGCTGAAGCCACTAAAGTATTTGGACAGATAATTGTTAAGTCTTTAATATTTAGTAGGACCACCTTTAACACGAATAACATCTTATAAGCGATTATGCATACTCTTTACAAAATTTTCCGTAATACTTAGTGATATGGAGCTCCATACTTCGAGTACTTTGTCTTTTAAACTTGTTTTTGATGTTATATTAAATTTTTGTAATTCTTTTCCTATTATTGCCCATAGATGTTCAATCGGATTAATATCAGGGTTTTGAGGTGGTGTTATTAAATGTTAATAGATCTATGATACATTACTTAATTAAAAAATCGAAATCTGAAGGAATTATAAAAATTAATACCGTTCAGGTCGACCAAAGAAGTTAACTGAACAAGAAGAAATAGCTTCGATAAGTACAATAAATACTGGTGTGTGGACTTATGTGCGCACCTAAGAAGTTATACTTCTTTTGCATAAAAAAACATTTCTTTTCGCAGCCTATACGCCTTACAACGTTCCATGTTTGTTTGTGATGAGTACGTTCTTTTAGATACATTTTTATAACGATAGTAATAGGCATTACACTTCTCTGCATTAGTTTTAGAAATCTCCAAAACTGAAACAAGAATTTATGTATACTGATACTGGTCAAAAAGATGCAAGAGATTATAGTTGAATAAGAATTATTGTAGAAAATAATTTATAAATAACAAAAATGCATTCATTTTTCAATTCTTTTGATGGAATATTAATGCACATGGTTTCTTCCCAGAGTGAATAAAAAGAAGACGGTGTCTTCCAAAATCTTTCATGATTTTTGTATCATCGGCTTCTTCTTATCGTTGTTGAAAATAATGCGCTCTCCCTTCCAGTAAAATAGTTGATTATCTATGCAGAGAGAATAAGTTTTCTAATGCTTTGAATAAATATTTTTGAAGAGAATTTTTAAGAAAATTATAATATTCATTTTTTGTAGAAGCAAGGTTATTATTTTTATCTTTTCACAGATTCATGTCTTGCTTATTCCTTGAAACTGTGGTTGGATTCTGTTTGCATAATAATTAACATACGATCTCTATGAAGGAGACATTAGTTAAAAGATTTCTTTATATCATTAACCATTGGAAAATGAAATTTATATGCATAGATCCGATGTTGGAATGGAATCTTTTTCTTGGATGTGTTACAGTCTTGATTGGAACAAAAAATGTAGAGCCACACACTTAAATAAAACTATTTGGGAATATAGTTTATATATGAAATATAAAAATTATAGAAACGAGTAACAGAGCACCATAAATTGAATTAAAAAACAATATAATACATATATGTTACTCGGTAAAGTCTTTTAACTGAATAGAATATTGCTATTCTACTTACTATTGTCTGTTATAATATCAAAATAAAAAGAGAACGTTTGTAATTCATCAGTATTCTTAGATTTAAATAAAAAATTATCATCGTATGGTTGGACATAAAAAATTGCACAACTTGTTATCTAATTTTTCCATTTTCAACCTATATTTGTGATCACTATAGAGAAGGAATGAAAAGAAATAAAACACAATTCTGTAACCATCTTCTGTTTTACACTCTGCTATACAAAATTTACCCACTGATGATATCGCTGAACTAACAAAGTCGGACTGCCTCACAGTCATGTCGATAGTCATGGTCACAATGTTAGTTGTTTCATTCGCATTGTGACAGATAGCAAATTCTCCAGCTTTAACATTTGATCATTTGTATTGAATTATACATTTTAAATTTGGTATACTAATAGACTCATTATCATATAACCAAGTTTCACTCAACATTAAAATTTGAGATTTTTTTATAAATGAATCAATAAGATCACCGGAGTGAGCCTGCAGACTTTGATAATGGAAAGTATCAAATTGATGATAATTGCTATCTGCTAAACTCATACAAATTTTTGTACCAGTAATCACAGGCTGAGGCGATGGTGCAGAAGTCATTAGTAAATTCGAAGTTGATGGAGTACATAAAATTTCATTCACAGACAATTATATGCTTGTGCAATCATTTTTTTTCACAGCCTATACGCCTAACAACGTTCTACATTGGTATGAGCTGCATTCGCCAAGATGTGGGTATACTCACCTCACTCGTCAGTAATAAAATAAAGATTGCGCAATCTCTTCCTGTAAAAAGAATGAAAGTTAATGCAATAAAATATATTTTACAATGTTTTAAATAAGTAATTTTTAACATTAATATAATATTTGTTTCTCTTTTTCTTTTTAAACAATATTTCTATTTTTACCTATAATAGATTCTTGTTTAAATTATTTTTTGTTACTGTAGATGCATTCTATACGTAATAATTCACATGAAACCTCTGCGAATTAAAGAATCTTCCAATATAATATTTCCTATTTATATTTTAAATTTGTAATAACTAGGAAGCATTCCTTCTTCAATTTTTTCAATAGAAAATAAATGCACATGGTTTCTTTGCAGTGTGGTAAAAAGAAGACGGTGTCTTCCAAAATCTTTCATGATTGCAGTGTTGTCAGCTTTTTCTTATCGTATTGGAAAGTTATATACTCTCTTTTCCAGTAAAATAATTGAAAACCTATGAAGAAAGAATAAGTTTATTATTACTATAAATAAATATTTTTCAAGAAAATTATAATATTTGTTTCTTTTTCAGAAGCAAAATTTTTATTTTTACCTTTTAAAAGATTCACGTCTTGCTTATTCTTTATAACTGCAACTGAATTTTATTCGCATAAAAATATAAATGGAATCTCTATGAAGAAGACATTAGTTGATGCAAGTCTACAATATTTTCTTGCAAGTTAATAAGCCATAATATCTCTTTCAATACCTGGTATGACGCTTGGAAAAACATTACGCACAAGTATATATTTTCTTAATATATTGTATTTGCTATTAGTTTTTCAAATTTATAATAACTAAGATGCATTTTTTCTTCACTTCCTTTGATAGAATATTAATAGATTTGATTTTCTCCCATTATACGTAAAAAGAAGGCGGTATCTTCCAAAATCTATAATGATTGCAGTGTTGTCAGCTTTTTCTCATCGTTGTTGAAAGTTATATACTTTTTCTTCCAGTAAAATAATTGAAAACCTATGGAGAAAGAATAAGTTTAATAATGCCATAAATAATTATTTTTTAAGAGAATTATATAATGTTTACCTTTTAACAGATTCTGGTATTGATTATTCCTTGTAACTGCGGCTGCATTTTATTTGCATAATAATTCACATAGACTCTCTATGAAGGAAACATTAGTTAAAAGAAATCTTTATATCGTTAACCCATTGAAAAATGAAATTTATATGCATAGATCCGATGCTGTAATGGACTTTTTTTCTTGGACGTGTTACGGTCTTTGATTGGAATAAAAAATGAAGAGCCGCATACTTAGATAAATCTAATTAAGAAAGTAGTTAATGTATGAAATATAAAAAATATAAAAAGAGAAGCAGAGCATATAAATTAAATTAAAAAACAATATAATACATATATTTTACAGAGTAAAGTATTTTAATTGAACAAAATATTGCTATTCTACTTACTATTGTCTGTTATAATACCAGGATAAAGAGAACGCTTTATAACTCATCAATTTCATCTTAGATCGAAATCAGAAAAATGTCATCGTATGGTAAAGGCATAAAAAAAATCACACAGCATGTTATCTTGTTTATTCATGTTTAACCTAAGTTGATGATCACTATAGAGAAGAAATGAAACGTATTAAAACTAATAAATGATAATACATACCTCAGTTAACCTAAAAAACTAATAAATAATAATACATATCTCAGTTAACCTCAAATAACTAATAAATAATAATACATACCTCAATTAACTTCAAAAAAGACTTTTATTACTAATATTCACAAATGATAAAAATCACAAAAATGTAAAATAAGAGCGACGATGATAACGTCAGTTATTCGTCCTTCTTTCACAACACTATTCGTTGATCACCTGTACGGTTTAATAACAATTACTAATGTATCTTTATTTAACGAACTTTTATAAACTGAATACGTTCTCACTTTCTTTGCTTATATACCATCATAGAGGCGCGCGGATCATACTTAGCGCGCCAAGTTTAAAGAAAATATATCTCTTTACATATATATATTTATTTATGAATGTTTTCTATAATTTTTCACTATACTCATATTATATATATATATATATATATATAGGACAATTCTTTGCTTGGTAATGATAGTAACTACGGTTGAATAATTAGTACAAACGGTTGATGCAAGTTAAAACTGAATCAACAATGTACAGCTTCCTTTTATTATGATTAAAACGAATATAACTTAAATCAATACACATAGATTATAACAAAATATCTCTACGAGTTTACTTCTCGTCTCACGTAGTTACGGCTCTCAAGTGCCACGCCCAGGCGACTTCAGCTTGTCTGTGTGGCCGTCACGCCAAAGCTTGGCGCCACCGGCACTCCTACCATCACGCCTCTAGTGACGAAACCAAAGAATTAAGAAAACACCAAGTATATGAAAAACCGCTACTATTCGCTCTCTCCGTTCCAAACACCGAGCGAGATACACGCGTTTTACTAGCAGCGACCAAAAGACTGAACACTAGTTACTACTTCCGTTTCTCTTTATTACATTTTGTTAAGTTTAAAATATATATTTATAAATCCTTTTTGATACGTTTAAAATATAAAATATTCTAATAATAATATTCCTAGTGAATTAATAATTATTGCATACCGACGAACACACTACATCTGAGTGTCAAGCAGCACCCTCTAGCGAGTCGCCTTACAGTTTGGATTTATTCCCAAACTTATATATATACACATATTAGAATATAAAAAATATTGAATTTATTGAATAATTCTTATATTTTAAATTAAACGAAATAATAGTTGTATTATTATTTAAAGTAATAATTAGTTATTATTTATGTTTGTTTGTTTTAAATTATTTATCAGACTATTATATTATACTTCCAATCACATTGAATGAATTCGTATTGTTTTATAATAAATGTATAAATAAAAATGTATGATTTTATTTCTCATTTTATATTATTTAAACACGAAAAACACATAATTCAAATCTTTTTTTTTAAATTTACAATAATTTATCCAGTTTAAATCAGGATTTATAGATGCCGGAATGTTTTCCGATAATTGCGTTGAAATTTTCAAATATCTTCTTTAGTAGATAATTTGTTTTATCTTCGATTTTTTATCTTTTATATTATTTTCTATTACTTCTTTAGTATCGATTATTTTATTTTCTATATTTTAACAGGTCTTGAAAAAATTTATTAATTCTGATGTTAAAACAATTGTTAATAATAACTAAAATATCAACATTTATCTGCTTCGATTACAGTATTATCTTCATCATAATAGTTATTTTCTAAAAAAAAAATGTATTAACGTATTCTTTTGGCTGTAGTAATGTAGTGGCTATAGTAGCTACAGTGTGTGTATGTTTTCCACGTCGCCGATCCTATTATTCTTGACAGCTCTAACAAGTATGTTTACCTTTCTTTTTTTCTTTTTCTCTTCGTTCTTTTTCTTTGCTTTCTTATTTCTTTTTTCGTTATTATGAAGTAAACTTAATATATTTTTTTTCTATTTTTTCAATAGTTTTTTATAATAATTTTATAAAAATATAATTTAAAAATGCATTTATATTATGGGCAGTGCAAATTTATTTTTGGCTTACGATATAATTTTTTTAAGGAAAATTTATTAAGAAAAAATAAAAAGAAAGAAAAATTTAATATAAATTTTTAAGAAAATAAGAAAGAATTATTGTTTTTTTTTATTCAAGGTTTATTATTTTTGACAATAAATAAAGAAACAGCGTGCCATAAGCATCAAGATTCGATTTAAAAACGCCGCGCTTATACGCCGATATATAGATATACAAAACGCTCGACGCACGATGGCCAAGACGTAAAATTCTGTCTACCGAATGAAAAAATAGAAAGAGAGAAATATCGGTTGGAAAAGAAATACTCGCTATCGCCTAAACAAATAGAAGGGGAGAAATATCGGTTTCTTCTTTCAGTCGCACTTGCATTCAAGACCGAGAGTCCCAAAGATTGCCGAAGATCCTTCGTTTATGGATTAGTTCACACGGACGCTCGCACGCACACTAGCCCGCTCGCGTGTAAAAGCCGACTGAAAGGCGAGACTTGCTTCCCCACTCTTACAATTTCTTTACCATCTTTTCCTCGCTTATTTTGCAAATACGAAGATAAACTTTACGACATTTTTTATGTATTTTCAATTCTCTACAACTTTTGTTAAAATTTTTTTCGATTAATGCCTAGATTCTAAGAAAAGCCATTTTTACCCTTTTTTTACCCATTTTTTACCTTTTTTCTTAAAAATGCGCATTCGACTGAAAAAAATAAAACCATTCGATTCAGCGTCGTTAATTTACTCTTAGATCAAATTTTCGGACTTCCAACAAAAGTTAAGAAGTTTCGCCCTTTTTGACTAGCCTAAAGAATTGTTACTGGGTTAGCGAATAATGAAATTTTAATGTTAAAAAGTGGAGGTGAAGAGAATTTGCTTGGAGTTCTATTGCAGTGATAGTAGATAATTAAATATTGAAGTAAGATGCTTACCTTTTTCTGCTGCTGATAGGATAGGCCTCTGGCTCTGATTCAATCAACACAAATAGAATAATTCTAGTCGCGGGTAATTAATGTATTTTACTGACTAATAATTCATTTATCTTTAATATTTATTCTTTTACGCTACTGATCAATCATACAGAATGTTTCATTGATTTTACAGAATGCAGAATACGACATGTAAATAAAAACAGAATACAGACTTTAGCTGAATATGGATTTATTAATTAAAACAGACTTCCTAACTCACAAGGAGACCGTCAGATTGACACCTCTCAAATTTGTTCAAACTTTACACACTTGTAGTAGTCTATGTGAATCTTGTATTTAAAAAAAAAAAGTAGATATTAAAGCGTTTTCGAAAAAACGGGAGTAGAAATTTGGCAAAAATGATTTCGTTTCTTTTATGTCGTCGGATCGATTCATCGAGAGGGAAAATATTTTTTCCGAGCTTCTTTTATTTTTTGTTTTTGTTATTATGAAGTATGTTAATTAATTTTATTTTTTTTCTAGAGAGTACGTTATATTATTTTTTCTAATATAATAAAAAAAAGAGGGGCATTTAGATTAAAAAGCTTGTAAAGTTTCCTCTTTTTTCAACGTTATGGTTTTATTAAGAATCAACGTTATTACGCAAGAGTTAATTAATAATTATAAATAGAATTACAAACAATAAATAACAAACAGTTGTTTTTTTACTTGCCTGAAACGATTTATTTTTCAGAATAAATCGTCGTACGGACATACAAACATAAATTTAATCCGGTTTCGTCAGTATTGATTAGAAATAAAAAAAGACAAGTACAGAGAGTTAATAATAATCGAAGATATATTCTGTGTTATTGAATACAGAAAATCAGCATTCATTTAATTATATTACACCGGCTGGATCTTTAATAAACTTTTGCGTATTTAAAGAATTCATTCGCTTGCGATAGATATTGTTTTAAGA